>NC_056737.1:1584736881-1585029381 GCF_019279795.1 Protopterus annectens | reverse complement strand
CCTCCAGCTTGTTGTGTCTGACAGGAATGAGAACCATTACCTACTACCCTACAGCATATTCTCTAGCTCGAGCATTCCTGTCATACCAGACCTTTTTATGCTGTTGGGCTTCTGCCAGGTTCTCCTGGGATAAGCCCATGAGTTCCCTGAATCTTGTCCTGAGGATTAGGACATATGCCACAACAGACTCCTTGTGGGATTCACACTCACCCTCCCACTCATCTCGAATCAAATCTTGAGGTCCCCTCACCCTATGCCCATACAGCAACTCAAAGGGTGAAAAACCTGTGGATTCCTGGGGCACCTCCATATAAGCAAAAACAGATGGGGCAAATATTTGTCCCACTCCCTCTTAAACTGGTATGCAAATGCCTGTAACATGATCTTTAGTGTAGAGTTTAACCTCTCAACCAGAGCATTAATCTGGGGATGGTAGGGTGGTCTTTAGGTGCTTAACCCTACAGTGCTTCCACAGACAGGTCAGTAGGTCTGACATAAAATTGGCACCTCTGTCAGGCAGTATTTCTTTTGGGAAACCTACCCTGCTGAAAATCTCTAGCAAAGCATTTGTTACCTTTTCTGCCTCAATGGAGGACAGACCCACTGCCTCAGGGCATCTGGTAACATAATCTACTACCACTAGGATATACTTTTTTCCTTATGAAACTTGGGGTACTCAGAGGCCCCACAATATCCATAGCTACCATCTGAAATTACTCCTCAATCACAGGCAAAGGCATCAAAGGAGCTTTTACCTTGTCTCCTGCCTTGCCTATCTTTTGGCACTGCTCATAGGTCTTGCAGTACCCTGTTACATCTCTAGAAATCCCAGGCAAATAAAGTTCTGCATAATATGTCTCTTGGTATACTTTATGCCCATATGACCTGCAAAAGGAATATCATGGGCTATGGTTAGAAGTGCCAGATGGTATGCTCTGGGCACTACCAACTGCTGTATTCTTTCACCCTCTAGCCCTCCCTCAGGGGTCCACTCTCTACAGAAGTAAACCTTTGTCCCAGTATACAGATTCCCTTTCCCTTGAGAATCAGATGCCTCACTGGCTACCTGCCTCAGGCCTTGTAATGTAGGCTCTGAGAGCTCAGCCTGTCTCATCTCTCTCTTTGTAACCCTTCTCAGCTCCCTTTCCACAGGAAGTCAGGTATTCTCTGGCAGTGGTGCCTCGCTGTCAGCCTGGGTATTACTACTCACCTATGCCCGTGCAGTCACTCTGTCCAAGGGAACATCAATACCCACAAGAAGCTGTGGCTCACCTTCAGTATCACTGCTACAGGGTAGCTCCTTCCCTGAAGTAACCACTTCTGACTGCAAGTGTGTGGTCTGTCTGGACCCCCCCCCAAGGCTACCAGACCCACATGCTTGTCTCCAAGCCTGACTGAGTGTCACTGCATGCACACAAGGTACTGCATTATCAAATCATTCCCTATCAGGACATCTGCAGGGATATCCTCAAACACACCTACTTGCTGGCTTCCTTTTCCACCCTCACAGTCAAGGTGAACATTAGCCAAAGGTATTTGGAATGGAGTCCCTCTTAAATCTCTGACTGGAGTAGACTTCCCAGGCAAGTAGTGCTCCTCTTTAACCATTGCAGGCTTCACAATGGTTAGGTCAGAGGCTGTGTCTCTCTTAGCAGTGACCTGGTTCCCATCTACTAAGATAGGATATAACCTCTTGTGGTAGTCTGTCTCCAGACAGCTTACTACTGGTGTACTGTCATTCCCACTTACTGGCTCTCCTACCTTTTGTTCCCCACCTTGCCTCCGTGGACATCTACATGCTACATGGCCACACTGGTTGCATTTAAAACATTTAACCCTTGGTCCTGGACGTGTACCTGGACTAGTGGCTCCCCCCTGCTACTGGTGGACTCTGTTAGGGTGGTCTAGACTGCCCACCATGGGTTCCCAAAGACCCATAAGCAGCACTGGGTATCCCTTTCCTGTGCAGTGATGCCCTGCTTCCTAGGTATAGGTCTCCCTTTTTCCCCAACCTATCTGCTGTGTTACATTCTCTGTCTACTAACCAGACTCTCTTGTCCTCAGGCAAAGTGCTAAGGGCTTGTTCCCTAACCAAAAGATCTGCCAGCCCTTCAAAAGTGTTGACCTGACATCCGCTCACCACCTATAAAAAATAAGTGTTTTCTTCAGCTATATATTCACATACACTTTCATCTGCCTTGCGTCTATGTTCATGAAACATTTTCCTGTAAGCTTCAGGTGTTAACTTAAAACAGTCTAATAAACAATTTTTGACCATATTATAATTTAAGCAATCAGTATCAGACAATTTGAAAGTAGTGGTTACAGCTTTACTATGGAGTGAGGGGGTCAGGAACTGTACCTAGAGCCCTTGGTCAACAATATACTGTTTACATGCCCTGTCAAACATATGAATGAAACTATCAAAATTATATCCCTCTGTAAATTGTGGAAGAAATTTACTGACTTTTGTTGCTTCTGGGGTTTGGTTACTCCTTTCCCCATTACCTCCATGGCCCTGGCGAAGAATCAGCATCTCCTTTTCATGTTGCCTCTGCCTCTCATTCTCCTCAGCTTCCAGATATCACATTTTCTCATTTTCCTCAGCCTCCAGATGTCCCAGTCTCTCTGCTACTTCTATTTCCAAATGTCTGGCCTCCAGTTCAAGTCTCTTTAACTCCAGATGGATTTTTAAGTCTTCTGTGGAAAGGTTGAACTGTCCATTTTCTGAGAGTTGTACATCTCCAAGGCCAGCCTGTTTGTCATCCTGATTGCTGGTTTGTGATGCAGCTGTGCCCAAGGCTGCAATAATTTCTGTTTTAGTCAGGTTAGCATGCACCTGTCCTTTAGCCTGGCACTTCAGCCAACTGGCTCCTTGTCAGTTTGCCATACTCCTCTGCTGACATGCTTGCCTCCTCTCCTTGACTAAGCTAACAAAAAAAATAAATAAAATATTTGTGATATGAAACTCTGAATGTTTACTGTGTGGCTGACTGAGAGTACAAGCACCTTCCTTTGTGACCACTGTTTACAGGCTACAGGAATTCAATATCCACACCACTGCATCCTAATATTTGGATATCCCACCACTTCCATCCAATTAATGTGTGATGTGTGTTGTGGTGAGGATTGAGGCTCCTTGATTACTGGGCTAGTGCTGGGGCATCACATGAGGTATGTTAGTAAGAAGGTAGTTAAGGGTTATGGGGGAGGGGGGTATGTCAGTTGAGGATTAATTTACTTAATGTCGACCTTTGTCCATCAAAGATATGGTGGCCATACTGGGTTGAAGTTGTGATTTTCCATCCAGTGATTAAGGTTTCATTTGAACAATATCAGGTTTGAACTCTGCTTCACATGGATGGAGATCTTATTCCACAGTGCAGGTATCCTTAGAAAAACATACCAGTCTCTCTGCTAAACAATGTTCTATTTATGTTACAGGCAAACTTCAGGTCCTTGGAACTAGTGTTTCTGATGCTGTTTGTTTTGTGGATGTACAAGAGACCCATCAGAGCTGGATCTGAGGACATCTTATATGCCAGACATTGTATGCCTCTCAATAACATGTAGGAGACTGAGTACAGAGATTGGGCCTTATACTGATCTGTGTAGGACAGGGTATTCATAGCCTGAATTCTTCTAGTGAGGAACCCTTGAGGATATTCCAAATGTTGTAAGTGCCTGATTAGGTACATGCCTAAGGGGGTATTGTTCTCAATGATGGGTCTAATAAGGGGAGAATAGAGTGGTACTATAACTTGGTACTTCCTTGGACCTGGATGCCTTACCCCTGCTTATGAGTTGGACAACATAGAATGATTTTCTTATTATTTTGGCTATGTGATGGTTGAAAGCCAGATTACTGTCTACATATGTTCCCAGATTTCTAACTACCAGGTCATCTCTTAAGGGTGTATTATCGATGAAGTAATTAGCTTGGGTGGATGATTTTCCAAAGGGCACTATAATGTATTTCTTTGCACTGAGTTTTTAGTCTGTGGCTTTGACAATGGTCAATTGTCTGTGTTACACTCTCTTATAGGATGCTGATGTAATGGGAGATATTTATGATAGCTCCCAAATTACAGTCATCTGCAAACTTGGTAAGCCAGAGTCCTTGAACATTAGCCTTGACTTCCATGAAGTAGATCTCAAACAGGGGCAGGCCCAACACAGAGCCCTAGGAACTCCACTGGTACCAGCCAGCAATCCAGTGAGTTATACAGGGATTTATGTTTATCGATAATACCTGTGTTCGTATTGTTTCGAAAGCCTTGGCCAGATCAGGGTAGGTGGTATACACTGTTAACCCCTCATCCATAACCTTGGTGACCATCTTGAAAAAGTCTACCAGACTGAGTAGACAAGACCTTCCCTTAACAACGCCAAACTGGGATGGGTCAGTGTCTGGAGGTTTACTCCATCATCATTGATCATTTCAATGATAATTCATTCCATGGCTTTACATATTAGACCTGCCAGACTGATGGTTCTGTATTTCCTAGGATCAGTTGATGGTCCACCATTATAGAGGGATTACTTTTGTGTTCCTCCATTCACCTGGCATGTAACTTGTTTTAAGGCTGTAGTTGAAGAGTACCTCAAGTGGTCCTGCTAAGACATATTTTATTATATTGAGGAGGCAACTGGAGATATTGTCAAGGCCTACTGAAGCAGTGTTTTTGGCCTTAGGGAGAGCCACCAGGACCTGCTCCCTGGTGATAGTTTGGAGAATATTCTAGAAGATATTTCATAGGGGGTATTGGGGGGGTTGGGAGTGAAGTTATAAAATGCTTCAAACCCTGCAACCTTACCACAGGAAGCATCAGCATTCACCCACTGCACTATATTAACTGAAAAAGTACTATTATGTCTTCTCATTACAGCTCACAGGCTGACCGTAGATCATTATATATGTTTCTATATCTGCTGCAAAAAATATTTTCGTCTGCTTTCATCCCTGATGATACTTAAGGCATTATCATTAGTATCTCCTTTCTTGTACACTCCTTATTTCACAGGTAATTCACAAGATGGCCATGGTAGGATACACAGTTATTACTGTTCACAACTATGAGGACATTATAAAAAAGCACAGTACTTTGCTTGTGTTCGTTGTATAACAGTCTTAGAAATGGTTGTACAATTTTGGGAATTACTTTGTAGTTTGACATTTTCTGCATAGGTTCTTAAAGTATGCACATTTGCCATTGAAAAACAGCTGCCGTATATTTGGGTGCTTTCCAATATCCTTACGTTGTATGCAGGTCAGGTGGGAAAGGTAATGGGGTTTGCTGCAACTGCAAGAGGAACCAGTAACATTAGAAATAAATATGTGTGTGTGTGCGTGCGCGCGCACGCGTGTGTGTGTGTGTGTGTGTGTGTGTGTGTGTGTGTGTGTGTGCGTGCGCACATGTGCGTGCGCATGTGCGTATGTACTGGGGACGGGGATAAGTTCCCATTAATGACACATGGGACAGAGAAGGTATCCAAGTAAATGTCCTAGAGATTTTTTTCAAGCATCTGATGTTAAAGGGTGCCTTTTAAAAGTACACTCAAGTAAAGTGTTAGCAATGTCGCAAATTAATTTTGCTTCTAAGGTTGGCAAATTGAACTTTGTAGAAAGTAACAGATTTGTTCATAGCTACATTCTGCTTAAGTTGACTCAAGATTGCACAGTAAGGAAAAAACATTGTCATGCAATATAATTGTACAGAAATATACCTGAAAAAAAAAGATGCCCCTCCCCATGCACGCATATCACAATCATAAGAACTTGAAAGTTTTATCATATAAATTTATTTTGATAATCTCATTGCAACCAAAATGAATCCAGTTTAAAAACAGTATTATCCTTATCTGAGTGCAGAATAGTGGCAGGATTCATATGCACATATAGTATACTGGCCGAAGGAGGAGAAGAGGCGGAAGGCATGGCCGAAGGCAGGTAAAGGCAAGGACTGTGATAGTGAGGGTCGGAACTTTGAATGCTGGCAGTATGACTGGTATAGGGAGAGAGCTAGCTGATATGATGGACCGAAGGAAGGTTGGTATATTGTGTGTGCAAGAGACAAGGTGGAAGGGGAACAAGGCTAGGTGTATCGAGGCAGGTTCAAATTGTTTTATCATGGTGTGGATGGGAGGAATAATGGCGTAGGCATTATCCTGAAGGAACAGTATGCTAAGAGTGTTTTGGAGGTGAAAAGAGTATCGGATAGAGTGATGTTTATGAAGCTGGAAATTGATGGTGTAATGATGAATGTTGTTAGTGCATATGCTCCACAAGTTGGGTGTGCGATGGATGAGAAAGAAAAATTTTGGAGTGAGTTGGATGAAGTGGTGATGACTGTACTCAAATGTGAGAGACTGGTAATTGGAGCAGATTTCAATGGGCATGCTGGTGAAGGGAACAGAGGGGATGAGGAAGTGATGGGTAGGAATGATGTTAAGCAAAGGAATGCAGCAGGGGCGGCTTGTGGCATCGGGCTGCCGGACTGCAGCCCCCTCAAACTAAAAATTAAAAAAGAAAACAAAAAAAATTATTTTTTTTAAATTTCGCGCATGCGCAGTAGTCCCGACTACCGTCGGTCTATGCGCATGCTCAAGGTAGTCCGGCAGGACCCATAGAGGGACACAAGGAGACATCTGTGCACTTTTAAAGTGCACGGACTGCAACAGCAGTCAGAACAGTCTCGGGAGGGAGCTTGGGATCTCGTCGGGAAGGAGCTTTGCTGGGATCTCACGGGTCTTTGTGAGTATTGCACGGGCAGGATATGGTATGGAGAACAGACAGGTAAGTGTATGGTGCATTTTACTTTATGTGTTGGTGCTTTTAACTGGATAGAGTTGTGTGTGTGGTGCTTTTAACTGGATAGAGAAGTGTGTGTGTGTTAGCTGGTGCTTTTAACTGGATAGAGAAGTGTGTGTGTGTTAGCTGGTGCTTTTAACTGGATAGAGAAGTGTGTGTTAGCTGGTGCTTTTAACTGGATAGAGAAGTGTGTGTGTTAGCTGGTGCTTTTAACTGGATAGAGGTGTGTGTGTGTGTGTAAATGCCCCAGGTGCTCATGGTGGTGTGGTAGGGAATACCTCAGGCTTGAACCCTGTACCCTGTATGCAGGTGTTAAAGACTTGAGTTCCCTACCCACCACCATTTGTAAAAAAATTGCAGATTTTTGCCTCATATTTGATCTGATCTGTTCCTCATAATATCTGTGGTTTGTAAATGTTGCAATGCTATATTTGATGGTGTAGTAGTAGCATTGTTGCCTCACAGCTGCAGGTTCTCAGGTTTGATTCTTGGCTGGGGTTCCTTCTTTGTGGGGTCTGTATCTTCTCCCTGTGTTTGTGTGGGTTTGCTTTTGTGTCCTCCCATGTTACAAAGACATGTCTGCATTCTTTCTTCCTGGGCCTCTGCTCAAAATTGTTTTTTTGTTCCAAGTCAGACTGTCCTGATTAACAAATGTTAAATAAAATTGACAGGCATTTGAATTTCAGACTTCAGGTTTCTGAATGTTTAATTCCTTGCAGATTTGATGGTGCAGTGGTAGTATTGTTGCCTCACAGCTATAGGTTTTCTGGTTTGATTCTTGGTTGGGGTGGCTTCTGTGTGGAGTCTGCATCTCCTCCCTGTGTTTGTGTGGATTTGCTCTGGTGCCCTGCCATTTTACAAAGACGTGTCTGCAGTATTAATCCCTGCGTCTCTGCTGAAAACTGTTTTTGTTCTGTCCGCAGTAAAATTGACCGGCATTTGAATTTCAGACTTCAGGTTTCTGAATGTTTAATTCCTTGCAGATTTGATGGTGCAGTGGTAGTGTTGTTGCCTCACAGCTATAGGTTTTCTGGTTTGATTCTTGGTTGGGGTGGCTTCTGTGTGGAGTCTGCATCTCCTTCCTGTGTTTGTGTGGATTTGCTCTGGTGCCCTGCCATTTTACAAAGACGTGTTTGCAGTATTAATCCCTGCGTCTCTGCTGAAAATTGTTTTTGTTCTGTCCGCAGTAAAATTGACCGGCATTTGAATTTCATACTTCATGTTCTTCAGAATACATAGTAGCACAACCTTTTTTTCTAGCAATTTTCTAAGTTTATAAGATGAATATTTTAAATTTATCCCTATTTTTGGGACTGTATTCCCCCATTATTGGCTTCGTCCAGGTTTTTGTGCTAAGGTTGACAGCTATGGCAAGAACTGAATTCACTGAATATGGACTGTAGAATTGTGCATATTTACTGATAAAGGTGCACTGTAGAATTGTGCATATTTACTGATAATGGTGGACTGTAGAATTGTGCATATTTACTAATAATGGTGGACTGTGGAATTGTGCATATTTACTAATAATGGTGTACTGTGGAAGTCTGAGTAGACTTTTTTATGATAAATGTTCTCAACTGGGCAGTTTTGCCATTATGGGTGCATATGTTTTGTTTCATTGCTTACTGGAAAAATGTTCAAAACAAATTTAAAACACCCTCTAACAAGTGTACTGTATTGTACAAGGAATATAATTTTAGTACAATGAGGAAGGTGTATCAAAGAGCACATGTATGTTTCATATGCAAGGGGCCTATGATTCGAAAACAGCCCAAAATTAATCTTTATCTGCCACTGGCAAAATGTATTTTCTTTGAATGTGGGTTTCAATGCTGTTTCAATGAATGTGAGTTTCAAGGGCAGAGAAGTTTTAATGCTAAGTTTTCATTGTGAGACTGCATTGCTTTGTTTAACAGATGACTTAATGTCTGTGCTGTAAAATACAAAATAAAACTTTCAAATGAAGTCCAACTCATCATTGAAGTATGCACATTAGTGTTTATGGTAAATGGAGTGAAATAGCCAAGTAATGGTTCATTGGAATGGCTGCAGAGGCTCCATTCAACCATTATTTTGTCAGGGGGGGAAGGGCAGCAAACAGGCCCAGCTGAACTATACCTCCCAACTGTCCAGATTTTCAAAGAATGAATAGATTTTTGCTTCTTATTTTTGGTTTGTTGTTCATAAAATTGTAGTTTTAATTCCTAAATGATTTGCCAGAAGTCACTAAATAATAAGTTTCAGACTTCATAACCTTCATAAAAATGCATGTTAAAGTAAGAGCCGTTCTATCAACTGTCTCAATTTATACAAGAGCAATTTTTAGTACTGTTTATATGTGCCCCCAATATATTTGGCCTTGTTCAGATTTACTGCATTAACAGGTTGAGAGGTACATGCAAATAAATTGCTTTATAGAATTAGGCATAGCCAACCTCTCAACTGTCCCCAATTTTGGCTCAAAATGTTGCTCTTCCCCTAATAATCCCCCAAAAATAGCAATTTTGGAAGAAAACATGGAGGGTTTACAATTAAGAAATAACTGTAATAATCAGAGTTATAGATTACTTGAAATGCATGTAGATTCTTTTATTTTGTCAGCTGCTCAAGGTAGCAGTACTAATATTAAAGTGTCCCTTCTTTGACAGGTAGCAGCTGTATTGTCTGTCTATTTTAGATTTTGCATCACATTTTGGTCCATTTTTCATAAAATTGTGTTTTTGGCAAATTAGTGACAAATCACTAAAGACTGAAGTTAGAAAATGACAGACATTTGAGTTTCAGATTTTATACCCTTCAGAAAATTCATACTAATGCAAAACCTATTCTATTATCTTTCTAAGTTTATTAGAGCAATATTTAAAAATTGTCCTTATTGTTGTGCCTTTGTCCCACTTCTGTGTATGGCTTTGTCCAGATTTCTTGCTGTTGAGGTTGAGAGGTATGACAAATGTGTCAGGGCCATCACAGTCAGCCAGAGAGATTTCAAATTGTGACATGCTTGTTGCACCCCACTCCCCATGTAGTGACTCTGGATGTGTCCAAGCAAGGCAAGGAGTAGTTGTATCTACCTTGGATGGGGAGGACACACTGCATAAGTACTACAGTGGCTTTTCATCTGTCCTTGATTTTGCAGAATGGTCTGGTTTCTGTCATATTTTTGTACTGTTGATTTATGCTTATTACTCAGATTTATGCTTATTACTCAAAGTGCCTGTTGCTCTGTGTTTAAGTAGCAATGCTTTAATGACCATAAGGTAAGCTTGTCTGACATCGTAAGATGCAAGTAAGCTTTAATAAGCATACTGTTAAAGAATTGCCAACATTGAAAGCCTTTCTGTTGTTGCCATGCAGAGAATACTTGACTAGATAATGTATAAGCCTTGGGTATTAAAGGACAGGATTCCATTATTTTAAAAAGCTCATTACACTTGTTGGAGACTTCCAGTCATCTCTACAGACTTTACCCGTAAACTAAACAGAATGTCAATCATGTGTGGTCCATAACCTGTACAGTAATCCTTTAAGCAATGTATCTTGAGCTTGTTTCTTGTTTGCTTTTCATTTTTTTACTTTTATCATGTTTTCCCCATGAAACAAGTTGTCAGGCAGCAGGTCTTTTTTGGATAAGAAACATTTTTACAAGTGGGGGCATCACATAGATTTCTACTTTCAGCATGTTGCTTGGTACTTTAATAATGCTGAATATATTATAATTAGAACTGCAGTGCAAGGAGAAGTGGTTTGAGTTGAGTGCTTCTGGTTTTTCTTATACTTGATTTTGACTGGCATTCCAGTAATGTATTTAAAAAGTAATTTATTTTTTCATGCCTCATAACCTTTTGTTTCCATCTAGATATTAAGTAAGTTGTCATGCAGCCAATGCACTGAAATATTTTTATTCTTCTACACTTATTTTTGTCTTGATTGGACTTTCATAATGATGGTTTGCCACCCAGGGCAGCGTATTTAATTAAAGTTAGTTTTTGTGGTTTTGTGCATAGCTCCTCCCCTTTATGGTTGACCACACCCCTTCCCTTTGACCCCCACCCATTCAGCGTCTCCTGCAGCCCCCCTGTGATTTGAAGTCACCAGCCGCCACTGGAATGCAGGTCAGATGGTAGTGGATTTTGCAAAAAGGATGGACATGGCTGTGTTGAATACATATTAACAAGAGGGAGGAGCATAGGGTGACATACAAGAGTGGAGGAAGATGCACACAGGTGTATTATATTTTATGTAGAAGGTCCAGTCTGAAGGAGATTGGAGACTGTAAAGTGGTGGCAGGGGAAAGTGTAGTTAGGCAGCATAGGATGGTGGTTTGTAGGATGACATTGGTGATCAAGAAGAGGAGGAGGATGAGTTTGAGGGCAGCACCAAGGATCAAATGGTGGAAATTGAAAAATGGAAATTGTGAGGTATTGTTCAGGGAAGAGTTAAGACAGGCACTAGGTGGCAGTGAAGAGTTACCGAATAGCTGGGTAACTACAGCAGAGCTAGTAAGAGAGATGGCTAGAAAGGTGTTTGGTGTGACATCTGGAAAGAGGAAGGAGGACAAGGAGACCCGGTGGTGGAATGAAGAAGTACAGGAGAGTATACAAAGAAAGAGGCTGGCGAAGAAGAAGTGGGATTGTCAGAGAGATGAAGAAAGTAGACAAGAGTATAAGGAGATGAGGTGCATGGCAAAGAGAGAGGTGACGAAGGCTAAGGATAAGGCGTATGATGAGTTGTATAAAAGGTTGGACACTAAGGAGCGAGAAAAGGACCTGTACTGATTGGCTAGACAGAGGGACCGAGCTAGTAAAGATGTGCAGCAGGTAAGGGTGATAAAGGATAATGAGGGAAACGTACACTCAAGCGAGGAGAGTGTGTTGAGCAGATGGAAAGAGTACTTTGAGTGGCTGATGAATGAAGAGAATGAGAGGGAGAGAAGGTTGGATGATGTGCGGATAGTGAATCATGAAGTGCAGTGGATTAGCAAGGAGGAAGTAAGGATAGCTATGAAGAGGATGAAGAACGGAAAGGCTGTTGGTCCAGATGACATACCTGTGGAAGCATGGAGGTGTTTTGGTGAAATGGCAGTGGAGTTTTTAACTAGATTGTTTAATGAAATCTTGGAAAGTGAGAGGATGCCTGAGGAATGGAGAAAACGTGTTTTGGTACTGAATTTTAAGAATAAGGGTGATGTGCAGAGCTGTAGTAACTACAGAGGGATTAAACTGATCGGTCACAGCATGAAGTTATGGGAAAGAGCAGTGGAAGCTAGGTTAAGAAGGGATGTGATGATTAGTGATCAGCAGTATGGTTTCATGCCAGGAAAGAGCACTACAGATGCGATGTTTGCTTTGAGAGTGTTGATGGAAAAGTACAGAGAATGTCAGAAGGAGTTGCATTGTGTCTTTGTGGATTTAGAAAAAGCATATAACAGGGTGCCTAGAGAGGAGCTGTGGTACTGTATGAGGAAGTCGGGAGTGTCAGAGAAGTATGTAAGAGTGGTACAGGATATATACGAGGGTAGTGTGACAGCGGTGAGGTCTGTGGTGGGAGTGACGGATGCGTTTAAGGTGGAGGTGAGATTACATCAAGGTTCAGCTCTGAGCCCTTTCTTATTTGTAATGGTGATGGACAGATTGACAGATGAGATCAGACAGGAGTCCCCGTGGACTATGATGTTTGCAGATGACATTGTGATCTGTAGTGTGAGTAGGGAACAGGTGGAGGAAACCCTGGAGAGGTGGAGATATGCTCTAGAGTCAAGAGGAATGAAGGTCAACAGGACTAAGACAGAATATATGTATGTGAATGAGAGGGAGGATAGAGGAATGGTGAGGATGCAGGGAGTAGAGGTGGCGAAGGTGGATGAGTTTAAATACTTGGGGTCAACAGTTCAGAGTAATGGTGAGTGTGGAAGAGAGGTGAAGAAGAGAGTACAGACAGGATGGAGTGGGTGTAGAAGAGTGTCAGGAGTGATTTGTGACAGACTAGTACCAGTAAGAGTGAAAGGGAAGATGTAGAAGAGGGTAGTGAGACCAGCTATGTTATATAGGTTGGAGACAGTGGTATTGACAAAAAGGCAGGAGTTTGAGCTGGATGTGGCAGAATTAAAGATGTTAAGATTTGCACTGGGTGTGACAAGTGTGGACAGGATTAGGAATAAGTAAATTAGAGGGTCAGCCCAGATTGGAAGGTTTGGAGACAAAGCCAGAGAGGAACGATTACATTGGTTTGGACATGTGCTGAGGAGGGATGCAGAGTATATTGGGAAAAAGATGCTAAGGATGAAGCTGCCAGGTAACAGGAAAAGAGAAATGCCTAAGATAAGGTTTATGAATGTGGTGAGAGAGGACATGCAGGTGGTTGGTGTGACAGAGCAAGATGCAGAGGACAGGAAGAAATGGAAACAGTTGATCTGCTGTGGCGACCCCTGATGGGAGCAGCCAAAAGAAGAAGTGCTACTGTGCAGAGAAATTGATGGAGAACATCTCTGCAAGCAACTGATAGACAGTGCAGAACAAGTTTGTGATGGGTGTTATGTCAATACTCAGCAGAAACCAAAGCTGATGTACAGAAAACTGCCAATGAGCAACAGAAAATGAATACTACTGATATGTGAAGTATTACCTATAATTACAAAAGTATAAATTAAATAAAAATATACACATAGTGCAAAAATAGTATTATTCAAGTGAAAAGTGCAGTAGTGCATCCACCATAGTCTCCACAGATGTAGCAGAAGATCAGAATTACATTAGCCCATAACTAACTAATATTGCAACAATTGTTCTTTCATGCAGTATGATGTATACGTATTGTAATCTAATGTATTAGACAGCTGTCATACCGTCTGATACACTGTGGATGGAATCTAATGTATTAGACAGCTGTCATACCGTCTGATACACTGTGGATGGAATCTAATGTATTAGACAGCTGTCATACCGTCTGATACACTGTGGAGAGTACTTTTTCACTCAATGACACTCCAACTCTTTGCATTATGCTTTTTGTCCCTTGTGTGTATTTATAGATAAGACTGTTAACACACTTCACACTCAGGGTTACAGCATTCTGCATTACAACCTAGTGTAGAAGGTTGACAACCATACTGATGGTGAAGAGCTGCCATTTTAGCAAGTGATGCACAGCTGGTTGCACCATATAGGCATAGGCCAACCTCATGACACAGACAGAGCCACACAAATAAAGTTATATGAGAATATGATTGCATATTAGTACTTGAAGCACATTTACATACAGTATGTACTGACAAAGTTGTACACAAATAGTGTAGCCTAGAAACAAGAAAGAAAAACTACCACCCCACCTCCTTCACTGCAGGCCGCATTCTACCATTTTGACTAACAAACAGTTGCTTCACTGTTGCTTCATCATTTATGTATAGTATTCCCTTCATGTTACGCATGCAATAGGGCTGGACACTATATTATGTCATTGATATTATTCATTGACTATAAAGGCCTACTGAGCTGTACATGGTCCATGGCATGTAGGAAGGGGTAATGAGCCATATAAACCTATAGATGCCTCAAAGAATTATGCAATCCCCTTCTGTGTACTACATGTGCAGCCTAAGTGTCCATCTGTGTACAGATTCATTAGTAGAGAAGAATACAGCAACGCTGCCATAAATGCATAAACACACACACACACACACACAATACGCAAAAATGCTTTCATGTGTATAGTTGTGTTCATGTATGTGTGTGTCTGTGTGTGTGTGTGTGTGTGTGTGTGTGTGTGTGTGTGTGTGTGTGTGTGTGTGTGTGTGTGTGTGTGTTACATCTGTCTGAGAATGAAAAATAACTATTTGTACTCACAGACAGTTTACATATGTATGTGCCCTCAGCTGCAGTACTGCCAGGCATACAAGCAACAATTATATGCATTTCAGTGGTGTGTGTGCATGTGCACTTACACTGCAACAGCTCCATACAGCAGCACATAAAGCCTCTGTTATGTACCCCAATATCCCCATACAGTTGTAGGGGTACAGGAACCCATGCATTCTGCTCTTCGTTATATGTCCCAATATCTCCATACAGTTCTTGGTGTACAGGAGTCCATGCATTGTGTTCTTCCTTATATGTTCTACAGTTCTTGATGTACAGGATGACATGTATTCTGCTCTTCCTTATATGTTCCAGTATCCCCATACAGTTCTTGGTGTACAAGAACCCATGCATTCTGCTCTTCCTTATATGTCCTAATATCTCCATACAGTTCTTGGTTAACAGGAATCTATGCATTGTGTTCTTCTTTATATGTTCTAATATCTTCATATAGTTCTTGGTGCACAGGAGCTCATGCATTCTTCTCTTCTTTATATGCTGCCAATATCTCTATATTGTTCTTGGTGTAAAAGCCCTGTCCCTTTACTCAGTCTCCTACAGACTCCTCAGAGGTGACTGTGTTTGGTATACAAAGCAATCTCAGACCCTGCCCTGATGGGACTGCTGCATATCTGCAAGTCAGGTTCCACTCGAGTAACCTGCACGTGAGACCTCAACCTGGTCTGTGACATCAATATGACTTGTTGGTAGGACAGATTTGTGTCCCAGAGACTCCCCATTTGTGGAATAGACTCCCTCTCCATGTAAAGCAGAGTACCTCATTAAACCTTTTTAAGCGCAACCCAGATAACTGAATGGGGAACTAAAAATACACCCCTGGGATTCCACCTATGTCCCTGCTGGACAGTAGCATGGGGTGCTGACTTGTTGGAACATGGACTAAATTCTTGGCTGCGCTTGTAAGGGCCAATAGCCTAGTAACCTCCTATGATCCTATGTACAGGAGTCCATGCATTGTGGTCTTTCTTATATGTTCCAATATCTCCATACAGTTCTTGGTGTACAGGAGTCCATACATTGTCTTCTTCCTTGGTGCTTCAGTTCTAGCTCAGCATATGCCGCCACTTGTACCTGTTTTATCACAAATCTGTATAACTTTTTCCTTAACGATTTTTGGCCCTTGTTCAGTCTAACTACCATCCATCATTATCCACTCCATTACTAACTCATTTCCCATGAATTTCATACTGTTTGTCTTTCACTTGACCCAATGACTTAGAGGGTACATCTAAGTAGTAAGGTGGTCATCATACAAACAGCCAAAGTGAGCTGTTAGCTTTCACCTGGCATATGTGCTAGTCGCTGATGCAGTCTGATACTTTAGTTCTCCCACAGTGCCATTTTGAGACACATGCTTGCTTCTGTACACCTGCCAAATTAAACTATTCTGCAGTAAACAGTTTATTGGATGTGAATGTCTTAGCCAGATTTTTGCCTATTGCTTCTTCTAGAACTGGAACATTGCTTCCGCTACTCATGAACACCAACTCCCACCAAATACTCCAACAAATTGGTTACTAATTGATTAAGAATTCTGATGAAGTCAATAAAGAGAGTGGATAAAAGCACTCATTTCATTCCTTGGATTTTTTATGAATAAAATATTGTTTTTTTATCTACTATATAGTGGTATTATTGCTTCTGGGTGCTGTTTCACTCCATACCACACCACAATTTTGATTCTTGTGCTGCTGTTTGATTATATGTATGCTTGTCTATATATATATGGGTCTACCTGACAACACCGACGCACTACAACACCGACAACGAAATCACCGACACCACATAACCGAAAGTTCCCAAACACGAAACCTCACATGCCCGACACACCACAATCCCGACAATCAACAAACAAAACAAATCCCCTGTCCAAAAAGCACACACATAACACAAGCACACCAAAATCCTTACAAACCCACACTAAACCTTACATACACAACTATCTATAACCTTAACCCAAACCCTAACCCTAAGGTCCGTCACTATCGCACACTCACCTAACCCGCGCCCTAACCCTAACTCACTTAACCCGCCCCTAACCCTAAAGACTGTCACTATTGCACACTCATCTAACCCTAACTCACTTAACCCACCCCTATCCCTAGAGTCCGTCAATATCGCACACTTACCTTACTCGCACCCTAACCCTAACGTCCGTCACTACCGCATACTTACACATCCTTTTCACATGTCAGTGTTCTCAGCGTCGGGGTTTTCATCCATCAGTCATCTCAGTTTTCGATCTTCTGGTGTCGGTGTTCTCATCGTCGGCGTTGTCAGCTTTCGGCGTTGTCAGGTAGACCCACACATATATATATATATATATATATATATATATATATATATATATATATAGGTGCACTTATTTTAGTCTAAACTGTGTGTGGTCAATAACTGTTTAGTTGACTGCATTTGGTTGACTAAACAGAAGGTCAACAGATGTACAGATCACAGTATTCTCCAGGCTGAGGAGTATGCCCTTTTCCTGATTTTGTGTAAACTCGGAGTTGGAATATGTATTTAGTATAGGGTGTGGGGGACATAGCCCCCTGCAAAAAACATTGTTTTCTGGGGGGGTTTGTCTTAATTTTACATGCACTGAGGTTGTTCTCAGTGCAGTAGTGTGTCAACAGTGGCATTTTCAGAGTTATACGGTCAATGTTTGGTGCATCGACATTTTAGTGCTTTGAGTCCTTCAAGTTATCCTATATATAGAGGTGTACGTATATGGGTATACTTTAAATAATCAAAATACCCAAATGGTAACTTCACTAACAATGTCAGAAAAGGCTGACAAATCAAATGTCAATATGTCACTATGTATGCTCCTTGAAATACCCTTGCAGCATGCAATAAATACACAAAAAAGTCTTTCTGCAGAGTGGCAAGCACTCCTGCATCCACCAGGTAGGGCTGTACCCACACATGCTCTGCAAATTATATAGTAACTCCAAGATTACACAGTCCTCAGAGAAGGGGCACATTCCCCAACCTCAGGCATTATCAGGCTTTCACACCTGTCAATTGTCTATTTAGTGGACCAAATTGTGTTGACTAAACAGATGCCAACATTGACAGTCAAGCAAATTAGGGGTTCCCGTGTATATATATATATATATATATATATATATATATATATATATATATATATATAGATATATAGATAGATATATATACATAAATTAGATTTCTATCAGATAGTTGAACGTCTGCAAGTCCGAACCTCATATGGTCGAGACCATAAGTTCGAATTTCCAGAAGTTCAAGTGTTTCAACGGAAATGTCCGTAAAGGGAGGTTTCCATTTTGTTCAATGTGGTGCGATCTCAGAGTTGGTATATTTAAGTAGCAGATGGTGTGGGGGTGCAGGGGGGCTTGCTCCCTGCTTGCAACAGTTTATTTCTTCTTTTCTTTTTTGGTTTTTATTCATAGTCAAAGTTTTTTAACTTCAAACAGGGTGGTCCGAACATTCCGTGTTTAAAGTTATTAAACTTCGACTATGTAATATAGACCCACATAAAATATTTGTTTATGCATTTGGAATGAATAATTGTCAGTGAGTTTGATCAATACACAGAAAAACGAACAAACAGTTTAGAGATTACCATTAATTGCCACTAAAATCATCCAAAAAAAGTAATTTGAACTGCAAACTCGAAGGTTACATTTGCAATTACCAAAAGAAAAGCAAAATACAACCCCCCCCCCAAATGGTGCTCTTCCTCCACACCTACATAAATTAATCATACTAACTCCAGGCTTACACAAACTTGAAGGAATGGGGAAAGCCATTGAATTATGTAAGGCTCGATCTAATGAACTTTGACTGTTACATAATTCAACTCACTGTACCACCAAAGAATAGCACAACCATGATGAAGTACATGGAACAATAAATCACATAGCATCCATATCTATACCTATATCTATCTAGCTATATATATGTGTATATATGTATATATATATATATATATATATATATATATATATATATATATATATATATACACACACACATATATACAGGTATATAGAAGGATTATCATGTCCTTAGTGGATGTAAGTTGTTGTTCTCATCCCATTAAAGAGACTGATAGGAGTGGTATTAAAACCAGGCCTTGAGGGCTTCCACTGTTATGCCTCTTTAAGCCTAAATAGGAAACAAACTATTTTTCTGTCTTTTGCAATATTCCCTCAAAGCATTTTTACTCACTTAACTACACAGCAGTTTAAATTGAGATAAACAAGTGAATTTATTTGCCCCTCTGGGGGATAGTATTGTATACCATGTGTAATGTGTTGAAAATCTATTGTCCAGTGTTAATGTCATCTCTTCAAAAAATGTCACTAGATTAAGAAGGGAGGATATTCCTATAACATGTAATCATGGCATCATAGAAAATGTAAGGAAACTTGGACATCCGGTGATTTGCACATTGCCAGGACCCACCCTCAGACTTTATCTTGCTTTTTCAGCGACATATAATCCACTCATGCTTGGCGGTGAATTTGTGATTATCCATCCAATTGTCCAACTCTGTTTTAGGGGAAGCTGTTGTGTCACATTGCCTGATCTGCAGTGAAAGACTGTTCCTGAGAAAGAGCAGGCAGTGTGTGATGAATCTGTCTCTGCACCATCATTTGTCGATCTGCTGAAACAGGTATAGGGAGCAGGCATCATGTGATGTCTGTCTCTGCACTATCATTTGTCTATGTGCTGAAATGGGTTTAGGGAGCAGGCACTTTGTAATAAATCTGTCTCTGCACCATTGTTTGTCTGTCTGCTGAAACAGGTTTAGGGAGCAGGCATCATGTGGTGAATCTGTCTCTGCAGCAACATTTGTCTATCTGCTGAAATGGGTTTAGGGAGAAGGCACTGTGTGAGGAATCTGTCTCTGCACCATCATTTCTCTATCTGCTGAAACGGGTTTAGGGTGTAGGCATCGTGTGATGAATCATTCTCTGCAGCAACATTTGTCTATCTGCTGAAACAAGTTTAGGGAGAAGGCACTTTGTGACGAATCTGTCTCTGCACCGTTTATTTATCTGATGAAACAGGTTTAGGGAGCAAAAACGGTGTGATGAATTTGTCTCTTCACCATCATTTGCTTATCTACTAAAACAGGTTTAAGGAGCAGGCATCGTTTGATGAATCTGTCTGTGCACCATTTGTCTATCTACTGCAATGGGTTTAGGGTGCAGTCACTGTGTGATGAATCTATCTCTGCGCCATCGTTTGTCTATCTACTGATACAGGTTTAGCAAGCAGGTACTGTGTGATGAATCTGTTTCTGCAACATCATTTGTCTATCTGCTGAAATGAGTTTTAGGTGCAGGCATTGTGTGATGAATATGTCTCTGTAGCATGTGTGATGAATATGTCTCTGTAGCATCGTTTATCTGCTGAAATGGGTGTAGGGAGCAGGCATCATGTGATGAATCTGTCTCTGCACCATCATTTGTCTACCTGCTGAAACGGGTTTAGGGAGCAAGCATTGTTTGTTGAATCTGTCTCTGCACCATTGTTTGTCTATCTACTGAAACAGGATTAAGGAGCAGGCATCATTTGATGAATCTGTCTCTGCACCATCATTTGTCTATCTGCTGAAATGAGTTTAGGGTGCAGGCATCATTTGATGAATCTGTCTCTGCAGCATCGTTTGTCTATCTGCTGAAACGGGTTTAGGGAGCAAGCATCATGTCATGAATCTGTCTCTGCACCATCATTTGTCTATCTGTTGTAACTGGGTTTTTACACATTTTTGGTCTGCTTAACAGAAAATATCTTAACTAAAAATGTGTTCTATTTTCAGGAATCATGTTATTTACAATTGAATGGTACCGCTATGGGAGCCTCCTTTGCCCCCATATATGCCGATCTCTTCATGGCCTGTATTGAAGAACAGCTCATTTATGATCAGGCCCATAACATCTGTTTGGAAGAGATCAACATATGGAGGAGATACTTGGATGATTGCTGGTTGGTATGAAGATCTGACCGAATTTACCTTAAGGAGTTTGTTGAATACCTTAATCAGAACAAGTGGGGGATTGAGTTTACGGTCTCTTTTGATGCTAATAGCATCACATTTCTTGATGTATTGGTAATATTTAACACTGACCATACTCTTTCTACTGAAGTTTATAGAAAACATCCACAATTTAACTCCTTACTCCATGCCA
Organism: Protopterus annectens; assembly: GCF_019279795.1. Lineage (NCBI taxonomy): Eukaryota > Metazoa > Chordata > Ceratodontiformes > Protopteridae > Protopterus > Protopterus annectens. The sequence continues at coordinate 1,585,008,514 of NC_056737.1, read as the reverse complement.
CCAGCTTTCATCCATCTCACATAAGCAGAAACATTCCAAAGTCACAATTTCTAAGAATCAAAAGGATTTGCTCAGATGCTAATACCCATCATATATATGAGGAAGATCTTGTTGACAGATTCAGAGAGGGTACAAAACAGGGGACATATACCGAGCCAAACAGTGGGCATCTGAACATGACAGGTCTGGGTTATTACAATACAAGGACAAACGGGTGCAACAGAATCCACCCATCAGACTTATTACCACTTATGGGAGGAACACAGGTGTCCTTACTAATATTGTGCACAGGCACTGGAACATTCTCCTAGCTGATACTCAGCTTAGGGATATTGTTGATGAGACGTGCCAATTTTCCTTTAGAAAAGGAAAACATTTAGACTCACATATGAGTCATTACAAATGTATAGGCACCCCAGATACACACTCCACACAAACAACTATAGAGGGTAGGACTTTACAAGGATGTTTTCCATGTGGACACTGTAGACATTGCAAAAGTATCTTCAAAACCAGGGAGTTTTCAAGCAAGAACAGTAGCCAAATATTCAATATTAATTTTTTTGTGAATTGTTAATCAGAATGGCTAATATATTTGGCTACATGCCATTGTTCTGCTTTCTATGTTGGCCAAACCTCTAGACCATTCAAGTTTAGAATTTTGGAGCACCTAAGTGATGTTAGTTCCAAGAGAATAAGTAATGCATTATACAAACACACAGAGAAACATCCCAAAGCTAATTTTCATTTCACCATCATAGACAAAATTCAGGGTAATAACAAGAACAAATCAGGTTGGCCCTAATTACTTAACAACAAAGAGAAAACATGGATTATTAAACTAGGGACACTATTTCCTCCAGGACTAAATGAATATTTTTAACATTTTTATATCTTTATAAAAATGTAATGTCTTATATAACCTCCAGGTGGACCAATTACTATATAAAGGGGAATGTTTTTACAAGCATTTGATACACTGATGAAGGCTTTGTAATTTTTCAGCCGAAACCGGTCTTTTTATTCTCTTTATATTACCATAATAAATCTTATTGTTACTGTTTTGCTGGCTCTTGCTTTTTGAATCATACCAAGGACTTTTGGAGCCGTGCAGCTACCATACTTGCAGGGTATTTCCACTGAATCTGTCTCTGCACCATCGTTTGTCTATCTACTGAAACAGGATTGGGGAGCAGGCATCATTTGATGAATCTGTCTCTGCACCATCATTTATCTATCTGCTGAAATGAGTTTAGGGTGCAGGCACTGTGTGATGAATCTGTCTCTGCAGCATTGTTTGTCTATCTGCTAAAACAGGTTTAGGGAGCAAGCATCATGATGAATCTGTCTGTGCACCATAATTTGTCTATCTGCTGTAATAGGTTCAGATTTCTGGTCCTACTGGTCACTGGAATGTTTATTTTGAAGAAAAATAAGAGCTGTTTGACTGCTGGATCCCTAAAGGCCTGAAAAAACAAGGTCATCCCTGAGGAGTATATAGGATAGTTAATACAGAGGCAGAGCCTCCAGTCTTTCCTGGTCGCTCAGGTCTTTTAGACTCATAAGATATATTTTTTTCTTAGGCATCTCTGGGTTCTCTCCAACTGCCTAATATATCTAGTAAGATACACAAAGGGGGCATTATATTGTATGAAGGACCTCTTCAGAGGAGTGGTAAGGACTTCTTTAGATCTAGAGAATATTGTTTGTGTCTTTTGGCTTTTCCCGGTTAGGGGTTGCCACAGCGGAACTCCAGTCCGCTAATGATTGGTAGTTGATTTTTACGTGCCGAGTTACCAGCCCTGACACACAACCTTCAATGAAGGTACGCCCATTCATGCATGTCTCCACGCAGAAGACGCTCTAGATGAGAATCAAACCGGACAGCGTCTTAGTGTGAGGCAACAACGCTACCGCAGCACCACTGTTTGCAGTCATCTGCAGGAGGTAGAAGAATTTCTTCATCACAATTATAAAATGATGATCAAAGTGGAAGAAATGATTTATCCATGCTTCAAGGTCATTCACAATGGGTATACTTCACTTAGTTGAATTCCCTAATCTTCGAACACCTATTCATCGACCCCTTTTTGTTGAAGTTAAAACTTCAGTGAATGGACTTTTCATCAAAATTTTTCCCAGGGATAACCAACAGTAGGCCACCATCTGGAATTTGCCGTTTTCTGCACTGTAGTGTGATGTTGTTGTTGGTATATTTAGTTGGAAGATTTGGAGGGGTGGGGGCGTAGCCCCTCCCATCTTTGTAGGTTTTAAATTTGTTTGAAGGTCACTAGGTTATCCTACCATTAGTTATCCCTGGGAAAAGTTTGATGTAAAGTCCATTCGCTGATGTGTAACTTCGACAAAAAGGGATCAACTAATAGTTTTTCAATGATCGGTGAGTTTGACTAACTGATATAGACCCACTCGCAACACCATCATATTGGAGTGGGATGTCATCTGTACTATATGCTGTGCTGAGAGATTGTTTACAAAATTCAACAATGTTGCACTTTTTAGCACTTAGTTTGGGTCATTTTCTGTACACCATCTATTAGTATGTGTAAGTTCAAGCTGTAGCTTCTGCATGTCAGAAAGTGATTTGGGGATGATGCCCAGTTTATTATCTTCCACAAGTTCGGTTAACCGGCAATACTGGTTTTTCATTTGGTAATAAGAGAAATGTAAGCTGAATAGTAGAGGAGTAGTGCATATCCCTTACAGATTCTACTGGACACCTTCATCCTTTCTAAGGATGCACCTGCCACCCTCACTGTGTGGATTCTGTCCCTTAGGTAATTTGTTATCAACCTAACAGCATACGGATCAGTCTGGAGCACATTTAGCTTGTTATTTATGTTAGCATCTGGTACTGTATCAGATGCTTTGGTAAGGACAAGATATGCTGTATGTACAGCATAACCATTGCCCTGCCCATGGCTTGTGTTATTATATCAAAGAAGTTTACAAGACTCATTAGACTAGATCTACCATTAACAAAGTCAAACTGCTGGCAATCAAGTCTTATAAGATTTTTAATATTATAGTTTATTGGGTCAGTTATGGCCCATTCCATGTCCTTGCAGATAAAAGTCATCAAGCTCTGTAGTTTCTGATGTCCGTGATGGGGCTACCCTTGTGAAGTGGGGTCACAGCTGCTGTGTGTCATTCCTCAGGGACAAAGCCAGTGGCTAACCTGAGGCTGAACAGGTGTAGGAGTGGATCCACCAAAGCATGCTTAATGCTGTTCAGAATAAGACAAGTGTGTTATCAGGTGCCATGGAGGATGCATTTTTTATTTATTTATTATCTTTGGCAACTGTTGTTTTGTAATGATATGGGGTTTGAGATAATTTGGAATATGTGGGTTTTGCATAGTTGTCAAAGAGTGAAATTTGCACTAAATTTATTAGCTAATACACTGGTGATATCAACTGGATCCAGCTACGCAATGTCGTTTTGATTAACTTTAGAGCAGATTAGGGTGGTATTTCTTAATTTCCTGACATAAGCAAAGAAGGATTATCCTTAGCTTGTAATGCAAGACTAAGTTCATGGGATGTCTGTGTCTTCCTGGTGATATTTTTCAGTACATTTGATACCTTTTTTGATGTTGACATTGATTTGTGGCTTGTTTTGTGAGTCTTTAGTTTTGTTGTATATTCTAAGATGCTTTTTTTCTTTTATTATATTGCACTGTTATAAGTCTATGTACCATATTGTTATGAGTCTGTTGTTTTGTGGTTAAAAGTGCCTTTTAGGATAAATTCAATTACTATCAGTTCCATAATGTTGTTAGGAACTGATAGGTTTGCAGCTGTTAGGATTTGATGTAGTAGATCCCTTATATATCAGGACTCCTGTACTTAATGCCAGACTTTTGGAGCACTTCCAATTATAATTAATTGATTAGAAGAATGTCTAAAGATTTAGTTAGCTTATTTACATTCTGTTGAAAACTATTCTGAATGCTGTCAAGTTTTATGAATCTAGTTTCTGAGATTTTTTTTAATTCCATGGAATTCGTTCCATCAGTAATGGTGCGAAAGGCTGTCTCACTATTTGTTTTCTTTTTTTGCACAGGCATAGTTTTACAACCATAGCTTTAAAAGGATATAGCCATAGTATTGGGTATTTAACAGAGGAGAGGGGTATTTTCTCATTTGAGGCCTGAGAAGTAATCTGTGTTCCACTTAGCAGAGTTGTCTTTGACATCACATATATAAGTAACTATGTTGATGGTTTGATATACTTGCATATTTATTCTGCTGCATTTATTACTGCTTAAATTGTAACTGTTATTCTAAGCATGTTGGTTTAAGCACTTGGGCTTCAGACCATTTGTTTTACATTAAGAAGGTTTGTGGTCTGCACTGTTGTGGCAGGACAGGTAGCTTACATCCTTCTAAGTTGGGAATTGCTGATTGAAGGCTCAGTGTCCCTTATTCTAAAAGTGTATTAGTCCTAGTTTAAGCACTTGGGCTTCAGGCCAGTTATTTTAAATTAAGAAGGTTTGTGATCTGCACTCTTGTGGGAGGAGAGGCTAGATTCTGCCCTTCTGATCTGGGAATTTCTGGTTAAAGGCTTATTGTGCCTGCTTATTTGAACTGTTTCTTTCTGAAATTGGTGCTCCTTGTTTGCTGCAGCATAGACTATATTCAAGCCAGCTGAATCTAACTTTGTTTGTATAACTTGAGCACTAATGCAGGCCATTTTTTTTGGAGAAGTTTCCCCTGCACCCTAGTGGCAGGAGTGTGCAGTTAGAACTTGTCTGATTGATGACTGCTGGAACAGGGCTCAGTTTTGAGCTTTTTTACTGGTTAATTGGGTAATTTGTTTAAAACAGTTGGCTCGTTTTCTATTGTTATAAAAAATTGCACTTTATTCATTTGCTTTTACTGTATTTGTGTTTCTTCATACTTTATTACTTTGATTTGCTGTTGCTGCCTGTTCCTAAAAGTACTTAATTACATTTATTCTGCTCCATTTATTACTGCTTGTTAGTAACCTGATTAAGTTGTAACTGTTATTCTAAGCCTTTGGTTTAAACACTTGGGCTTCAGAGCAACTGTTTTACATTAAGAAGGTTTCTGGTCTTCACTGTTGTGGCAGAACAGGTAGCTTACATCCTTCTAAGTTGGAAGTTGCTGATTGAAGGCTTAGTGTCTGTTATTCTAAAAGTGTATTAGTTCTGGTTTAAGCACTTGGGCTTAGGGTCAGTTATTTTACATTAAGAAGGTGTGGTAGATTCTGCCCCTTTGAGCTGGGAGTTTCTGGCTAAAGGCTTATTGTGCCTGCTTATTTGAACTGTTTCTTTCTGGAATTGGTACCCCTTGTTTGCTGTAGCACAAGACTAGATTCAGACCTGCTGAATCTAGCTTTGTTTGTATAACTTGAGCACTAATCCAGGCCATCTTTTTCTGGAGAAAGTTCCCCTGCACGCCTAGTGGCAGGAGTGTGCAGTTAGAACTTGTCTGATCGAAGACTGCTGGAACAGGACTCAGTTTTTAGCTTTTTATTGGTTAATTGGTTAATTTGTTTAAATCAGTTTGCTCATTTGCTACTGTTATATTAAAAAAATATATAGACTTTATGCATCGCCGCTTAGCTAGGGTTAAAATATTCCCGGCGCCATAAAGTCTGCACCTCAAATTTTCCCTTAGAACTAGCCATTTTTTTTTTAGTTTTAGCAGTCAAATCTGTTACTTTGAGCTCAGCACTTGTTCAGAACTCATTGTAAGCATTAAATAAGCTACAAATTACTACAGCACTCAACTTGTCTAGAGGAAAACAGTTTTTAGTACTTAATAAATAAGCACTTATCCAGGCATGTCTATGGGTCAGCTCCCTGTGTTTTCTCCTGTCTACCTAATGAATCTGGGCATCTTGGGGCAATGCAGCAATTGCCTCATGTACACAGACAACCCTCTCCTCCTACCACTCAACACTACAACCTGTGAGAGATGCACTTATATAGCCAAACTGAAAGCAAAGCTCTCTTCGCCTAAGACTGGACTAGACAGTCAAGAGGAGAGGGTAAACACTTGCACCATACCACACTCATCACATAGTCCCGCAAAACCTACACCACCAAAACACACGCATAGAAACACAAAACACACACTTACATTTATGGAGGTTCTCAATAAAAATCTGCCCAAGCAGCATAGACCTCCAAAACAGAAACGCAAGCAACCTCCACCCCCAACACAACCCAAAGACACATAGCCCATAAACTCAGTGTGCCACCCAACCACAGCCCATAAGGCATAACAACGTACCCAACACTCTAGTCATAGGTGACTCTATAGTCAGGCACACTAATGTTCTGCTCACCAGGCTAAACAAGGAGAAAGTTTCTATCAGCTGCCTGTCAGGTGCCAGGATCTGCCTCATAATGCACGTACTCAGGTCACTCCACAACAAGTACAAATATGACTCTGTCATTGTACTTGTTGGTCTGAATGACCTGAGATGTACCTCCCTGGAGTACATGAAAAGAGACATGGAGGATCTCTCTGATCTTGTAGCCGAGGCAGGTATGATCCTAGCCCTGAGTAGCATCCTGCCATAACTCAGAATGATACCACAGTACAAGAACAAAATGATTGACTTCAACAATTGGCTAAGCTTCTGGTGTCATTCTAAGGGGATCCAGTATCTGTCTGCCTGGGATGACATGATTGACAGACCGTGATGCTTTGCCAGAGATGGCCTGCACCTGTCGCCCTTGAGATTCCGGATGCTGGCTAAGGCTCTTACCACCCCTATAGTGCCTTTTTTAGGCAAGGTTCAAATGACAAATTCAACACCATAACAGGTACAAGCAAGCAAATTCTGAGGGTAATGCTACTCAGTGCTAGAAGTCTAAACCTCAAAATGCACTCACTCAAGGCACTCCTTAAAATGGAGAACATCAACATTTGTGCAGTGACAGAGACCTGGTTTAAGGCTCCAGAGAGCACCCCTGCATTACCAGGCTATAATTCATAACACACCTTTCGGCCACCTTACCTGGACCGAAACACTAAAGGCGGAGGCGTGTCCATATTCATTAAGGATATCCACACCTCCAGGCTAGTTGCTCAGCATAATGCATCCGAGATTATCCAAGTGCAACTAACTCTAGACAAGTCTGCAATCCAAATTGTAGCTTGCTACCGATCCCCCACCATGCCCCAGTATTCCCACTCCTTATTTCTTGATAAACTGGAAAATATTATGGTACAATCTAACACCCTAATAATGGGCAGTTTCAACTACCCCACCAATAACTGGGAAAACTACTCATTACCCAACTCTTTTGCTCAATGTTTTCTGGAATTCATAAATTCCAATGCCTTGGATCAGCTTAGCCACACCTCCACCAGGGGCAGCAATATCCTAGACCTGGTCATTACCAACATGAGTAATTCCTCGTTTTTCAGATCTGACCACAAGCTAATCACTCTAGACATCCACATCCTACCCCCACCACCTATTAGGATAACCACCATAAAAAATTTCTCCAAAGCCAACTTCACGCTTCTTAAGACAGAAGTGGCAAACTTCACAACACCCATGCAGACGGACAATAGAGGTACAACTAGTGAATCCTACACAAATGCACTTTATAAGCACTTACACGAGTGCATAGATCGTGCTATCCCTAACAGAATCAAGATGCTATCCTCCAAAAAAGGAAGCCAATCTGGTGATCCCCTGCCTTAAACAACCTCTACAACAAAAGAAAGAAACTGCTACAAAAAAAGAGTACAATCCCATTATTGGAGGAACTCCCTGGTCAGCCTCAGTAAGAAGCTGAGATCCCTCATAAAATCCTCCAAAGCTAGTTAAGAAAACAAAATCGCCACTGTTTCTAAAGACAACCACAAAGCATTCTATAGCTATGTGAAGAATCTCAATGGCAACACTCAGATCTGCTCTGAGTTGCAGCACAATGGCACTAAATATACAGAACCAACTGATATTGCCAACATCCTGGCAAATAGGTTCAGTGCTATCTTTACCCCCTCTCATCCCCTATACCAGAAGAATGCAAAGTTCCTGTAATCACGGCTGCACAGGTAAAAAATACACTCTCCAAAGCCAAGAACACAGCATCCATGGGACCTGACAACATCCCAGGCTGTTTTCCACACGAACTACAGAACAAACTGGCACCCCACCTAAGTAATATGTTCAATCGTAGCCTTACCTCAGGCTTTGTGCCCACTGAATTGTGCACAGCAATGGTTATCCCACTCTACAAAGGGGGATCCACCATGGACCCCGGGGACTACTGCCCCATTAGCCTGGTCTGCAAGGCCATGGAATGTATCATCATGGAACTTATAAACAAAGACATTGGTAATCTCCAAACTCTGAACCCCACCCAGTTCGGGTTTGTAAAAGGCAGATCATGTCTCCTAAACCTGATAGACTTCTTTGAAGCAGTCACCAAAGCCACAGATGAGGGTAAGGTGGTTCACATAGCCCATCTAGATCTTGCCAAGGCTTTCAACACCATCCCCCACTCTGGAAATATAGATAAACCCACTAAACTAGGTATAAATCCCTATGTCACAAGATGGGTTGCCAACTGGCTCACTGGCAGCACCCACACTGTGAAAGTAGCAGACTCCAAATCTGACTTCAGACCAGTGACATGTGGAGTACCACAGGGTTCAGTCCTGGGTCCTCTCCTGTTTGGTATCTACTTCTCTGAAGTACAGACTAAAATAGAAGGTCTTTGGCTAATGAAGTTCGCAGATGACTGCAAACTAGGAGCCATAATCAAAACACCTAACGATGTGGACATCCTACAAAAGGGCCTCACTGAGACAGATGCCTGTGTCAATGCCATGGCCTCAAGCTCAATGCCAAAAACTGCATTGTCATCCCTTTTGGTAAAAACTCTGTACCCATGAACTATCAGATAGGCAGTAGTCTACTTAACACCGAAAGTGTGATGAGACCTTGGGACACAGGTGGACAATAGTCTCTCCTTTGATAATCACATCACCACAGCAGTCAGGAAATCCTTCTACGTGGCACACCTCATCACAAAAGGTTTCTCATCCAGGAAAAAAGAGATAATTGTTCCCCTTTACTCATCACTCATTAGACCCATTATAGAGTACAATGCTCCTTTTGGTATGTACCTCACAAGACATCTACAACAACTGGAAAGGCTGCAGAAATACCTCACAAAGAGGATTACTGGCCTCAAACAGATGCCCTACACAGACCGTCTCAAAAAACTCCAGCTTTACTCCGTCGCACATATCGCCTACTCAGAGGCGGTCTCTGCCTAACATACAAAGCTATGTCAAACCCAGAGCTGATGGACATGCTCCACTTAAAGAAATCCCAATCCCTCTAAACTACACACTCTAGGGACCTAAACCTTGTCACCACAATAAGCAGAACATGCTGGAGGGATAGATTCCTGTCCCAGAGACTTTCCATACTCTGGAACAAACTACCTATCTACATCAAACAAAGCTCCTCATTAGCACTCTTCAAGAAAAATCTTGATGACTGGATGTGAAATAGAAAATTCACCCCTGGGGATCACTTCTGTGGCTCTGCTCGACAGAGGCACAAGAAAATAATTTTCTTAGGTGGCGAACGCCAGGGAACCTTTTTGGCTTGGCTTATATAGGCCCTAGGGCCAATAGCCTAGTACCTACCTATGAACCTATATGTCAATGAAAACAAGGTGGTATATGTGTTAGCACTCCTACTCAACAAGAAAGCACCATAAATAGGTCAATTACTCATAATTTCTACCACTAGCTTCTTAAAAAAATTCAAACAATAATTCTGATAACTTTCTCAGGAGACTAAATCTACCTAAGACACCAAATTAGAAGGGTCTTATCAAATGCTTATTTTGTATCCAAGCTTAATAACTGTGCTGTTTGCTTGGCAGTTGACAGGTATTCTGTAAAGCCCACTTACTGTATCCTTGGGTTGTCCACATTAAAAAAACTTCATCTGATCAGTAGGTATCCTTAAGCAATACTATTTTTGGGGGTCTATATTAGTGAATGCTGACATGACTGAAAATGCAAGACCTCAAAATTTTCTTTTTTTTATCACAGTACAGTGAAAATCGGAATATTTTCCCGTCCCTCACTGTAGTGCGATCTCATAGTTGGAATATATATTTAGCAGGGGATGTGGGGGGGGCACAGCCCCCCACAATAATGTTTTCAAGGTCCTGCATTTTCTCTCATGTGAGCATTCGCTGTTTAGAACATTCGATGTTCTAATCTAGACCCCTATTCCTGTCTCTCTCTTATGAAGTAGTTCTTGTGAAAATCTGGAAATCTGAAGTACTGAAATAGGCCCAAATTATATATATAGTTTTCTGCCCTAGTTGAACTTTCTCTATAATAATGTAAATATTGTAATTTTCTTTTTGTTTTTCTCTCCTCGTATCTTTTCTTCAACTGTGGTTTTGATGGAGTTATGACCTGTACATAAAGAACTGGTTTCTGTGTTTTTCCATTGTGTGAGTTTTATACCATATTCGACGACGCAGTGGTGCAGCAGTAGCATTGTTGCCTCACAGCTAGAGGTTCTCTGGTTCAGTTCTCAGCTGGGTTGCCTTCTGTGTGGAGTCTGCATCTCCTCCCTGCGTTCGTGTGGGTTTCCTCCGGGTGCTTCTGTTTCCTCCCACGTTACAAAGACATGCGCCTGGAGAGTTTCTCCCCAGGCCTCTGCTGAAAATTGGTTTTGTTTCAAGTCGGACTTTCCCGGTAAACAAATGTTAAATAAATAAATAAAAAATAAATAAAACTATGTATGTTTATAGGGTTTTAAATCCATAGAACAGACTACCAGAACGGATGGTGAAGAAGAAAGCCAAATATGCATTCATTGGACATAAACATAAAATATACATACATTAAAATTTGCTGCAAAAACATCAGTTAAACACATAACAAGGCAAATAAAATAACAAAAAATGCAGAAGTTATTATAATAGTACATACAATTCAATACAAAATAATTTAGAATAACAGCGCCCTACAAGAAGAATATCAAAGGAGAATGGAAGCTATGTACTAGAAAGAAACAAAACTGATCACTTATTTAGGAAAGTATCTATACAGCATTTTCAATACAGTAAAAAGTCTACTAGAACTATAAAATTTTAGCTAAAGAATGAGAGGGCCGTTAATAATTTAATACTAATTTGTAAGCTTAAGTGTTTACAATGGAAAGACTGCCAAAAGTCTTGTTGGGAGAATTTATGAGCATGTGCAGACTAGGTAAAGCAAACACTCAAATAATGCCATTTTAAAACTTTAATACTAAGTGTTTTGATTTTACAAAGCTTGAATTGTGTATAATTGAACAGATTAAACCAGTGGTCAAGATCAGTACAATGTTTTGGAGTGCAGAGAGTTATTTTGGCAGAACACTTCAAATGCTGGAATGATGCCTGGGTTAAACAAGCATTTGAATATCAAATGCAAGCTTAAAAGAAAAAGTTTTTTTTTTTATGCAAAGACAATCGACTTTTAATATATTATTATGCAGATTCATTTTACTGGGTTAGTGTTTGGTTTATGTACTTTTTTTCTCACTGTTATGTATTTTTTTAAGTTTTACATAGTTTGTTTCAGTGATCAGTACTGCCCACACTTTTTTCTTTGTGGTTTGGCATGATTAGTCTATGGCAGTATGGCATCCATATCATTAAGTGGATTAACACCTTTCACTATTCCCATGGATTTTAACAATTTGTTTGAAAATGTTCAAACCATTCTTTCTGGATTACAACCTGGCCAAAAACACTTGAATCAAATGTCTAGATGATCATTTGGGCATGGAACCCAGTTCAACCTCTTCTTTGGTTTCTAGCAATGAAGGAAACATTGCTGAGAATTAATGTATTGTTACAATTCCAGCCAAGGTAACACGGTAGTAACTTTGGTGTGACATCTAAACTTGACATTTACTACAGGAAATACGTTTAGAACATGTTTCAATGTGCCTATTGACCCTTTTGCTTTTCTCCTTGCTGGGAAGATCAATTATATTCGAGGAGATATCAGTAACAAGGGTTAACTACTATCATCACTAAAAGATTTTGAGAAGAAAGTTTGGTAAAAACAACATGATTCTTTGGTACAATCTCTTCTTTCAGGATTGTGTTAACAACAAGAGAGTTCCAAAGGGATTTCACTTTTTTTTTAAATTTGCCACTCAAATTTCTGTTGAAGACGTGTTGTTCAGAGCACTAGAGTCTGTCTTCAACAGAGCAGTCATTGAGTTAATGGACCCGATATTTAGCATTAGGAAGATGGAAAAGATGATCAAAGACCAGAAAAAAAGATTAGATGAGATCAGGAGGACTACAAATAAAGTCTCACCTGTTCTCAATTTCTTACAATTAAAAAGAAGACAGTTACATTTACCGCTTTTAATCCTTATAATAAATGTGAGAGTGATTAATTCTCCACTGTCAGCATTATCCTGTCACTCCCTTTTACAGCTTAAACATAGTGTATTAAAACCACACCTGTATATGTGTTCTATGTTTGAGTAACTGCCATATTTTAACAAGGGTATCAGTCTAGGTAGATGCTAACAGAAACTAAGGCTCTCGGTAGTTGTGACTCACCATTTTATAGTTGCACTGCCCTTGTTGGGAATGAACTTTTATTCTGCCTTTCATCTATGTCAACACATGAACTTAAGGAATTCTCTAATTTTTGAGGAGATACATTGGATTTTTCAGATGGCCTACTGTATAATCCTCCCTCTTTACTGTATGCTCCCGTTGACTAGCTTAAATGCTATTAAATCTACTATTAAAGTCATGACCTGAGGCAGTATCTCAAACCATTATAGTTCTGGTTCATTACAAATACATTCCCAGTAATCACACAAATTCAGAGCGATTGTCCAGCTAAATGATGGACTCCATAGTGTGGAACACCTTAACATTTCCCTTGGAAATGATGGATAACGACCTGTGCTTTGCTTGTATAAGACCCTCCGTAGTATCTCCTCCTTGTCCTTTCACAGACTGATTACTTTGCCCTTCAAAGATAATGACAAATAGCTTTTCTACATATACAGTGGTTTCTGTACTTCTAAGATGTTGTTCATTGTTACTTGCTAACAAAACAATAGACATGAACATAACCAGTTTGCACCACCTTCTTCAAATTCTGCAGCTTAAATTTCTTAAAGTATTAACACAGAACACTTTGCGTAGCAAACATATCCTGTGTTATACATACATACATACAGCTACCTCTTCTGGTCATTATCGTAGCAATAAAGCATCACCTTTCTCTCACAGATTGACTTCATTATGAGTGCTTTGTGCTCAGAGCCACTCATGTCTTCCTAATGCTAGCAGGCCACCCTGTAGAATATTATGTCAGCCTTCCACAAGTCAGTTACTGTAGAAGTGAATCAGGTAATGCAAAGTGATTTTCACTTTTCAAAATGTTTACTCTGTGGAAGACAAGCCCCCCACAACTCTAATCATAGGGCTTCACTCTGCAAGCTGAATATAATAAATATCAGAGCTGCTGACTGTCATAGAAAGAGGCATACAATGAATGTAGTCAGTTCATCCAAAGAAGGTAGCATTATTCAAGCATGTGTCTGTTGCACAACAGTTAGAACACCTTAGTACAGAATCAATTGCATTTATTTGTTAACAAGGTAGCCCCTTTAGGCACAAATGTCTCTTTTCAGGGGTGACCCCCAAGCACTTGTTGGTTAACTGGCTTGCTTAGTCACAAACTAAGAAAATGGGGACAGTGGGACTCAAACCATGAATTACACATAGAAGATCTTTACCATCTGATAGCCTTAATACTCAAATCATTTACAGTAAAGTCCAACATATTTCGCAAACCTACTTGACAACATCTACATTGATTTTCTTATCTACTGAAGATGTACTCCAATCAAAATAGAGTATACTGCCTTGTATATCATTGCCTTCTAAAAATCTTAAAAATCTTAGCAATCACGTGTTTCTCTGTGACCTTGTCTCTATATACTATGGCCCAGTGATGCAATCCTGATGTAAATACCACCTGTTTTCCATATTTAGACTCTAGCAGCCTCTTTGTGCCTCTCTTACTGCAAGCAGACTCCATGGACAGGATAAAATAGCTAACAACTGATATTCTGTCCTGTCTAAAAGTTCTATGTCTGTCTTACCCCAAGCAGACTCCATGGACAGGATAAAATAACTAACAACTGATATTCTGTCCTGTCTAAAAGTTCTATAGAAAGGCTATTATAATTACAATTAGCTAATGCACAATAGATTTCACGTTTATTTACTACATTGCAATGGCTACAGTGCATTAAATAGGGTAAAAGGAAATATTGTGAGAGTTTTAATCACTAAATTCATATTGGATAATAATTTTAACATGTCACAGTTGAAGATTGTATTTTATCAAAGATAGTAACTCCACTTTTATGATATGACTATAAAGCGTACTAGTTTTACTAAGGATGAGCCAATATAAAATCATTTATTAACTCCTCAAATCTAGCCTGCCTTACTAACTCCTTTCAAGTGCCACATAGTTTGTCTTGTATTTTTTCATCTTTTCTGGAAGTCAACACTTTTACTGTCAAAGCCATGTCAGGAACCTATTGCCCCTAGGATTCAGAAATACAAAACAACTACTCTTTACTCCAGTCCTCAACTTGAAATGCTATTTTGTTTTCATGAATTGTAGTAGACCAGATGACTAGAAGATTAATTAATTTGTTAAACACAAAGATACACCCTTATAAAGTTATCTTGCATTATTCAGGCCAAACTACAAAGAAGGAAAAAACAAGTTATAAGAGTTACAGTGGCAAATATAGGTTCATAGGTTCATAGGTGTGTACTAGGCTAATGGCCCTGGAACCTTTACAAGCCTAGCCCATAGGATTACCCTAGATTTATGCCACCCGACCTTAGTTCCCAGTGCCTCTGTCGAGTAGAGCCACTGGAGTAATCCCTGGGGTTCATTTTCTATTTCCCATCCACTCATCAAGATTTCTCTTGAAGAGGGCCAGTGAGGTGCTCCGCTTGACATGTATGGGAAGTCTATTCCATAGCATGGGCAATCTCTGAGTTATGAACCTGTCCCTCCAGCTTGTTCTGTTGATTGTGGTAATGAGGTTGAGGTCTCTGGAGTGTGTAGTTTGGAGGGAATGGGATTTCTTTAGATGTAGCATTTCTAACAGAGCTGGGTCAGACATGGCTTTGTAAGTCAAGCAGAGATCGCCTCTAAGTAGATGATATGAGACAGAGAATAGTTGGAGTTTTTTGCGTCTGTCCATACAGGACAAGTGTTTAAGGCCTAGGATCCTCTTTGTGAGGTACTTTTGTGGCCTCTCCAGATGTTGCAGGTGTCTAGTAAGGTACATGCCAAATGGGGCATTGTACTCGATGATTGGCCTAATGAGGGAAGAGAAGAGGAAGACAATGACCTCTTTCTTCCTTGATGCAAAACCCTTAGTAATGAGATGTGCCACATAGAAGGACTTTCTGACCACAGTGGCAATGTGGTGGTCAAAATACAGGTTGCTGTCAACCTGTGTTCCTAGATCTCTTATGATGCCTTCTGTGTTCAGTGGATTAGCATCCATGTGGTAATTCATGGGAACCAGGTTTTTCCCAAAGAGGATGATGACACATTTTTTGGCATTGAGCTTAATGCCATGGTTCTGACACGAGTCGTTGGTCTCAATGAGGCCTTTCTGTAGGCTGTCAACATCACTTGGGGAGTTAATTATGGCTCCCAACTTGCAATTGTCTGTGAACTTTGTCAGCCAGAGTCCCTTTGTGTTGGCCTGGACTTCAGAGAAGTAGATACCAAACAGGAGAGGACCCAGGGCTGAACCCTGTGGAACTCCACTCATGACTGGTTGGCAGTCTGACTTGGAGTCAGCTGCTTTCACACTGTGAGTTCTACATGTGAGCCAGTTTGCAACCCACCTAGTCATATGGGAGTTGATGCCTAGCTTAGTGAGTTTTTCTATGATTACTGAGTGGGAAATGGTATCAAAGGCCTTGGCTGTATGAACCACCTTGCCTTCATCCACAGCTCTGGTGACTGACTCAAAGAAGTTGATCAGGTTGAGCAGGCATGATCTACCCTTCACAAAACCAGACTGTGTGGGATCCAAAGATTGGAGATTCCCTGTATCCTTGTTTATTAGGTCCATGATGATGTGTTCCATAGCTTTGCATATCAGACTCATCAGGCTAATGGAACAATAGTTCCCAGGGTCTGTAGTCACTATTCCTTTGTGGAGAGGGATGACTGTAGCAGTACGCCATTTGGTAGGGACAAAGCCTGAGGTGAGGCTGTGATTGAACAGAGCACACAGGTGAGGTGCCAGTTCACTCTGTAGTTCATGTAGAACACAGCCAAGGATATTGTCAAGTCCCACAGAAGTTGTATTCTTGGCCTTGGACAGTGCTGTTTTAACCTGTGCAGCAGTAATACTGGGTGCCTGGCAATCTACTGGAATTGTGATTGGTCATTTGGTGAGGGAGAGAAGGGTAAAGTTGGCACTGAATTTGTCGGCCAATATATTGGCAATATCTGTGGCTCGGTATAGGAGGTGCCATTGTGCAATAGCTCCAAGCAATTCTGGGTATTGCCATGGAGATTCTTTACATAACTATAAAAGGCCTTGTGGTTATCTTTACTATCTGCTGAAATTCTGTCTTCATAGCTAGCTTTAGAGGATTTGATGAGGGATCTCAACTTTTTGTTGAGGCTGATAAGGGAGTTTTTCCAGTCTTGGTACTTCACCTTATTTCACATCAGTTTCCTCCTTCTGTTGTAGAGTTTGTTTATGGCAGGGGATAACCAGATTGGCTTCCTTTTTTTGGATGAGAGTGTCTTGGTTCTATTGGGTATGGTGAGATCCATGCATTTGTGTACATATTCGTACAGGGCATTAGTGTATGAGTCAGTGGTAATGCAGCTCTTCGCCAATTGCATGGGTGCCATGAAGTTAGTCACCTCTGTTTTTAGGAGCCCAAAGTTAGCTTTGGAGAAGTTTTTCATGGTGGTTACCTTTGTGGGAGGGGGTGGATTTCCAAGGTGATTAGTTTGTGGTCGGATCTAACCAAGGAGGAGTTGACTATTGGTATAGAGCAATGGTCACCCATGTTGGTAATGACCAGGTCAAGGATGTTGCTACCTGTAGTGGGGGTAAGAAGGAGCTGATCCAGCGCATTGGAATTAATGAATTCCAGGAAGCGTTGGGCAAGTGTATTGGTACATGTGTAGTTTTCCCAGTTAATGGAAGGGTAGTTGAAGTCACCCAGTATGAGAGTGTTAGGTTGGACACTAATATTCTCCAGGGTGCTTAGGAACGTGGAGTTACCTATGGTTGCTGGGAGAAAGTGAACATATGGTTACCTATTAGCAGGTAACTGCATAGCTGAGCCTGAACAGAATAATTCACATAGATAAGGAAGAATGCAAGATGTAATGAAGTTTATTTATTAATTAATATAGACCATATCAACTACCTAGATGATTTTATAGTATAACTACAGAAAGAGTCATATGCAGTAGTAAAGTGTCCGACAATTATATTATTTATAAAGCAGGAAATTCAAAAAAATATACCTATGTACAGGGCATGTTCATTCTCTACATTTTAGGTAAGGATCTTTAATTCTTATTTTCTTCGCAGTATGTCCCATGACACAAAACTCTCTGCATACTCCATTTTGAATTATGTAAGAAGTATAATGCCACAACAGCTGCCATCATTCTCACAATAACTTCAAAAGAGATAGGGTCAAAGGTCACTTGGCTTGTGCAGGCTTTGTTGACCTTAAAGTGTCCCTTATCCTACTTTGAAATATATTTTTAAAACATTCCAGTCATGCACTTCATGGGCTTCTCTAATCTGGTATGAAAGCTACGTGAATAACGGGAAAATGCATCTGAAATGCAAGACTACTATCTCTGAAATCTCACTTTAGCATCTGCAACTCAATGCTCAAATCAAGGACAATATTTTTCTCAAAGTTTGTTGACATTTCTACTGCTGCCATCTCCTTATCTACCATTTTGCATGCAGATGGCTTGGTTACATACTTACATCCCAAAATATACTTAGTCTTTTCCCTTATCTCTTCTCTTCTAAATTTCGACACAGCATCACCTGCACCACAGTGAACTGAACTTCATCTACCAATAAATGCATCATTTGGTTCCAGAACTTGACTCAGGATGTTTGCTAATCGTCGTAGCATTTCATACTGAAAGTGGCTAAACTTTACTGTGCACAAAGTTTTACATGGTACATTGCCTGCACAGCATAACTTTAAAATTTAAGCAAGCAAACAAAAATCAGTATGACACTTAAAGAAAACGTTGCCTAATAAACTGTATGACTTAATAAACGATGGATAAATATGCCAGGGTTTTTTAATGTTTTAAATGCTAGTACATCACATTTTGCAAAATAAAGACAAATCATTCCAAAAAACTGCATAACATTACATAAAGGGCATATACCTGAATAGACTATTGTGTAAAATACCTGCTCATTAAACTTTGACTTTCATCTAGGTTGTGCTGCACTCATGTTGTTGCCAAAACTAGCTTAGCTTAACAGTGTGTACATTCTCACTCAGGAGAGTAGACTTAAAGTACTGCCAGTGTTTCTACTACCAGACCTTTCCTACCTAGCCTCCTCTATCACCCTCAAAAAGGAGGCATGTCATACGTATCAGTGTGTTAGCAAACCTGCTATACAAAGCTCTTTCCTGCATAAGACTAGGTGACTTCTTCATCAGTTAGGACATCCCTAATAATCACTGCATAGAGAATCAATACTACCCTCTGACCCCTTACCATAGCTAAATATTTACCATACTAGTAAAATGCAGAATTTCTGTTTCCTTTGTCTTGAGTTGTTCTTTTGCAACATCTTAAACCCCAGATGTTATTATTTTATTTCTGCTGACTGCTAAAAATAATTGGCTTCAACAAAATTAATCTGTAATGTAGAAGGCACTGTAATTATACTCCAAAAGCAGTGAAAAGACATGCTTATTAAGTTTCTTTTTGATGTAAGAAAGGTGCTTAGAAACTGTTAAGCACCCCTTCAATTCTGTTAAGCACTAGTCACCTGCTTAACAGTGCTCAGCAGTCACATGAGAAGAGTGGTGGGAAGCAATTAAACCAACTTTAAAACATCAGTTAAACTTTTTAAAGTCCAATGACATCTTTAGCAGCTTCACAGTGATCTTCTTGGGTGGCTAGTCTATGTGTGGCAGCATTTAATGTGTTATGGCTGTCTGAAGTTGTGAAACACCGCTGCTACACTGTTTTTTTTTCCTGACATCTGTAGTACATGGAAGTAATGCTCAATGCATTAAAAAGTATTATGATTAGGTTTTTTTTATCATACCTCTTATCATGTGTTTTTGACTTGGATGCCAAGATTCATCTCTCAAACGTCACTATCAAGGTGGATTTCTTGACATCTATGGTTCGAACACCTAACATCTTGGTTTTGATCTCAAGGCTGATCATAATCCATTATGTTATAACTAACTTACTGCTCATGAAGTGTGTTAATATTAATATTCTGTGTCTCTGTACATAACCTCAAATGATATTTCCTTAGACATGCCATAAAACCCTTATCATCCATTTATTCATCTCTCGTGCATTGTTCTGTTAAAAATTACTGTTAGCTGAGTTGTCAGTCTACAGTCTTACTATGATTTCTTAATATGTTTCATGTTTATTGTTATTGCATGTTTCATTTCATGCATTTTATAAGCTGTTTACCATACTACAAAAATAAAATGGCATTTTAAAGACACTACTGTATACTTAACTTGTTCACCAGCTTTGCTTTTATTTCCCACTCCTGTGAGTAGGGTGTACCTACACTTACTGCTCATCTTATTCCATTAGACTTTATATGTATTTCATGTTTTATTTGTTGTAATCTTCTAACTCAGGCTCGGTTTTAATCAGTATAATTTCTGGTTTTGTTTGCCTTTAGTTTGAACAGTGTCTGATAGGGTCAGATTTGGGTCAACACACTATAAAGGTTATAACAAAGAAATAAAGAAAGAAACAAGTTGAATTTAGCTGGAATATGACTTTTATTCCAATTTAAAAGAATGTGAAGGAAATTTACCCAATCTGGAAAAAGAGGATACAAAGTGTTGATTCCCTCGCTAGGTCTTTAAGCAATAGCTGTTTGACTCTTAAGATGTTCAAACTTTATTTCATGTGGCACTGTATGTTTTGCTCTCTTTGCCTGCCTCAAGTGTGAGAAATATCAATTTACCTATATTGTAGCTTGGTTGCAATGCTTGAAATCACCACCTTCTAGAAAACATACTGAGAATAATAAGATAAGGAGATATGGGGAATGAAACTCTTACATGAACGTTGCAGGGAGGCTTGCTGTTTTCAAAAATACTTTAGTTGAGTTTTTCCTGTGTCCTGTTTTCACATAAACTGTATAGGACACTCAGTGTGTATATGTTTTGATCATTTGTGTACTCAGGATCTCAGTGTTCTGGCACATCTGCCACAGAACTGTGATCCAAGGTCTCTGGTTTCAGATAAACATAATGGTTCTATTATTAAACCACACAGTTAGACAAGGTTTAAGACTTGATACATTGAGCCATACTTAACTGCTGTCAGTGCAGACAGAGAAGTAAAGCATCTTAACAATCTATGTCACATTATGTCATATTTGAACATTTTAGATCCATCTAAAATTTTTGTTTACAAGACAGAAAACATTTTGATTTGTGATCTGTGCTTTTACTGCTAGAAGTTTAATTTATGTGAATGCATTTCCACAAAATTAAGTAATCTGTATGGAGAACAGCAGATGTAATGATATAAGAAGTTGCATTTAGTACTAGAGGAATTAATGCAGAAGTGCAGTCTCATTTCTAATGTTTAATAACTTGAGTATTTACTTTTATACAGTGCCCTCATGATAATTTTTTAAATTGGAATATTTACGCTTTTCCTACGTTCCTTAATCAAGTTGGTGGTTGGAACAGAACAGACCAAACAGATTGGCTATTATATTTGTCAGTATCTAGTAGCAGCTTTACTTATTAAAATTATTATTTCAGAAGGTATACAAATCCAAATAATGCTGACTTCAGAAGTGGCAGTTTCAGATAAATCATTCACTCATTTATTAACTCACTCCCACTTTGTCTTTTTCACTAAAGACAGGTATCACATGATTGTACAATTGTTATAAAATATGAAAGACTCAAAGACAAGAAACAGATACATTAAAATGACACCACTGAAAATTCTTTCTCTCTTTGTCTGCTTCTTTCTGTAAGATAAAATTGTGTTAGTTTATGAAATGGGATTTAATTTTGGAGTTCCTGCAGTTTTCTTCCCTTGACATACAAAGTTTTCATGCATAACCAGCTGTTATAAATATTTAGTGGGATTCCAAACCACCAGTCTGACCGAACAATGAAGGAAACCACCAGCAGTAGCAAAAAACATAGTTTAATATCGCTTTCGTCTCAAAAGACTTCTTCAGAATGAAAACTTCCACTGTGTTTTTCGCTACTGCTGGTAGATTCCTTCATTGTTCGGTCAGACTGGCGGTTTGGTTTTTATTAGTTTTTGCTGCTGCTTCATCCTTGGGACTGTTGTTTTTCCTATTTAGTGGGATTCCTTTTCCTTAGAAGGAAATTGCTGCACAGGCTCTTGTTACAAAGTATGCATATTATGACATATAATAGAGCCATTTATCATAATTTTCTATGAATTGGATCAGGGCATTACATTATTCTGTTCTACTTACCTTTCTTCCCTTCTCATTCAAGGAGTCACATCACAAAATACACAGACACACACACACACACACACACACACACACACACACACACACACACACACATACACACACACACACACACACACACACACACACACACACACACACACACACACACACACAAACAGTTCAAAGTCACACATAGTCCTCTGGCATTATATGTGGATAATTAAATTTGTTTCAAATGATTAAGCCAAAAGTTAAACTAAATCGGCAATGTATCTGAATGTCTTGTGTTGTGTGTGACTCCTACAAGAAATGTACCTCCAAAATGGAAACAAATGCGCTGGAATGATAAGGCTGGTGCAGAAGGCTGTGAGTTCTGTTCCCACACCAGGTAGATGGATTGCTGACACTGTAGTGCAGCATAAAGGGGGGGGGGGCTGCACTCCTGAGTGCATTGTTCTTTGGATGAGATGTTAAACTGAGAGCCCACCTGCTTGAGTTGTTGGTAGCTGTGGTGGATGTAAAAGAGTCCACAGCATCTATCAACAAGAGCTAGGGAAGTTCCCTGATGCCTTAGCCAAATTTCCCCTAGAAATATAAAGAACACCTCAGGTGTCCCCTGAAAAGAGGCCATTAGCCTAGTGGAACTAATTCCGTCAACAAAGGATAAATAAATAAAAGTAATAAACAATACACTTCAGTTCCTAGTAAACCTCTCTTGCTTTCTTTGGAAGGTTATTCATCAAGCAGTAACATCACTACACATGTAAAAATCCTCACAGCTCTCCTCACTTAAGACAATATTTTATTTATGTTCCATTTCAGGAGCAGTAGTGCAATATTTGCAAGCCTAGTGAGAGGGAAAGTGAGTATGTATGTATATTTATATATATAAATGCGGCTGTGCATGCACTTGTATGTGAAATGTAGTTTGACTGAAATAAATAATTAAATAAAAGATGGTGTTTGGCACTTTAGTACCTTGGCTATCAAATGCCAATAAGACCCTTCCTCATCTTATCTAACTTTGATCTTCACTTTTCATTCACACATTTAAATATAGAAGTAAAGGTAAAAAGTGAATATAGATTCATAGGTTAGTACTAAGTTAACTGCCCTTATGAGCCATTTTAAGCCTAGCCAATTATCCCTTGTGAGACACAAGCCCTGCACCTTGTGTTTGTAAGGCAAACACCTTAACCCCTATACTAGATACTGATATATAGATGCTGAAGTCCTCTGAGCTCTCCTAACTTTATCATTGCTTTAAGAATACTTCATAACCAAATGAAAATGCTCTTCCTTTGCAGCTCTTAATGATAATTGAGGGTAAAGGTTTCACTTTCGCTATTATCTTACAACTGCACTGCAGTCTAACAAATTCCACAAAGGATCCCTCAAAGGGAAGAGGGGCTTGCAATATCTCTGTATTTCAATATTTAATTAAATACATGGCTAAACACCTGGTGTAGCTAGCATAGACTAGTATGTCAGATAAATGGTTTATATTAAACTTTATTTGTGCAGTAAAGTCTTTCCTGCACATAACGGAGCCTGACTAGCTCTTCCCATGTATTTATCTGTATTCATGAGTTTCAAACATGCACATTGTTTAGTCTAGCTGCAGCCTTCGCTGTGTGTTAGGTGATTAGGCCTAATGTGCAGAATTTAGAGGAGCTATTTCTAAAAACTCTAATTAAATATTTAAAGTGAGCTGTGCATTGCCATGCTGTAGCAGGGTATTTGTTACAGTCAGTGTAACATGGCCTGATCTAGGAGGGGGATTAGAAACAGGATAATGAGGCAAATATATAGAGACGTAATGCGGAAGGCTGAGCCAAACTATGGTTAGCAGGGAGTGGGTCTTCCAATGTTTCTGTTTCTGTCACTGTAACCGAATTATTTTCTGCAGAATGTCATGTAAGTAATGTCAGTTTTAACTTTTAACTATTTTTTTAATGTTCTGCACTGCCTAGTATTCTTTCAGTGTTGTGTTACAATTATGCAGGATTTCATTTTAAGTAACTGTAAACATCCTAGGATACAATCAGAAAAATTCTAAAACTGACTTAGTAAATGGTAATTTAAATAATAAGGACAGCAAGGATATATGAAAGCTTAAAAGCAACCAGAGAAAATGCTACACCATTTCAGTCCATTTACAATAAAAACATTACTTATGTGATGTGGATTGAGTATTTTATATTAAATTGAAAACATCATACATATTGCTTGTGTACTAAAAGCCTTAGCATTTCAGCCACTGTTTGCATTAAGACTGTATCAACTGCATACCACATGTAAAGTTGTGGCATCTTTGTATCCATAGCAGAGAGAGAGAGATGCTGTAGTCAATGCATAAGAATGGAAGCTTTATCTGACACACTCAGTGTAGTATTATTATGTATGATTTTGTGTTGTGGTAAATGAGCATCTGTTAATTTACTAATTTATTATATAGATTGGCTGTATGTTACACATGAATAAGAAGGGTGATGGTGTCTGTATTCAAAGACAAGGTTTACATTATTAGCATACAGTGAAATGCTTAAGATGTATTAAAGCTGTGTTTACACTTAGTTTTAGGGACGCATTGCTGTCTGTATTACTCAGGGCAGTTGTTTAAAATGAATTCTTCTCCATGAGCTGGCTTTCCTATTCTACTGCTGTTCTCTCACTGTTGTGGTCACTCTCATTGCTTCTTTTTTTTTTTAATGTCTAATATGACATAATCCTCCAACTTTATGCTGTAGAAATATTACAAAATTATAATACTCTATAGTTTATTGAGTAACCAAGTACATGTAAGGTATGCTGTGAAGGATTCCTTCCATTTATCCCCTTTCATAAGTTGAGACAATTCTTAAGTTAATAGAAAAGCCCCAGAACCTAAATATAAATGAAAGAAAAACTCCAAAACATCCATTATTGATAGCTTATATGGTAGAAAGGAAAAATAAATGTGTGCAAAAGAAGTCAAGGCTTCCTTTGTTATGTACAGAAGCACAACAACTTGATATCCACTGATTGCCATTAACATTAATGGCATCTGTGTGTGTTTGTGTGTGTGTGTAGGGGGGGGGGGTGTTTGTCTCTGAATTGGTTAACTACACTTTTGTGCACCACAGTCATTCTATGCAGTCCATACATGAGTTCTGGGTCACATGAAGGCTGGTGCACAAGATGTACAATTAGCCGCATGTCATGTAACTGACCAATGAATTGTTACATGACCTTGCATTCTTTTCTGTATGCCACCTGTTTTGATTAGGTTAGTAATGCTCTCATCTGACAAGGATAACTTCTAGCACTCTAAGGTATAGCTTTTCTATATGGAGAGAAACAAAATTAATCCTTTACTTTCCCTCATATGGGCTTATCCTTGTGGTTACTGGGTCACTATGGTGACTCTTTTAAAAAGGGTGGATGCCTACTATGAGGTAGACCTCCAGCTAATTAGACTATAGGCATTCCATGGTCTGATGACCAATGCATATATAGATTCAGTAATTTGTGATTCTACCCATCTGAACTGTCCTGTATTAGTGGAAAGCAGATGTGAAGGAAGTGCCCAGAGATGTCTTGCAAGTTTTATTTTTAATATTTTAAACAGATTTTTTTCCAGCAAAATGTAAAACTGCCAAGCTTGAATTCTGTGCACCTTTAATGTCCAGCAAGGGAGGACATATGCCTTAATAAAAAGGGCAGCCACAGGAGGCTGGAAAGTCTATTATTTCAGCGGAATATTCAGGACTGACATGTCACACTTAAAGTGACTTTCTCATTGTGTTTCCACTATGCATTTCCACCTAATGGGGAAGAAGAATCACAGTCACTTACACCACAGGTCCTCAGTGGTCAGCGAGCTCAGATGGCTTAGTGGTAAATTGCTGTGGCTGTAGTGTGCAGGGTCCTGGGTTAGACACTTGCAAGGGTTGATAATTTTACCCATCTATGTCAAGCAAATTTCCTCATTAACACTCTTCAAGAAAAATCTTGATGAGTGGATGGGAAATAGGAAATACACCCCGGGGATCACTTATGTGGCTCTGCTCGACAGGGGCATAGGAAACTAACTTTCTTGGGTTGGAGTAAGCCAGGGAACTTTGTTGGCTAGGCTTACTTAGGCCATTGGGCTGATAGCCTAGTACCTATCTATGAACCTATGATGTGCTATAGCTACTTTGACTGCTGTGGATGTGGTTGCCACACTTAACATGGGGAAGACCCTTTTCTGATGGTCACCTGAGATGGGGAAGGCCATTTTCTGGTGGACAGCCATTCATTCTCCTATAGCCCAGCCACAGTTCTGGGCTGGCTTATGTTTTCATGTTTGTCCCTGCAAAGTATTTTAGACCCATTTTCCATTCCCAGTTTTCACTTCCATACATTACCTCTCATTCCTTCCTTATTGAAATGGAAAAAGATGGCTCTATCCCTACAAAAAAGCAAATTTATCTTCCCTACACATACCCCCCCCCTTCACTGTCCTGTATGCTGTGCTTATGTTTCCCTCTGCTTGCTCACATCCACATTTCTCTGTCACATTTTGCTGTGGATAGCTTTGGCCATAAGACTTTGGCCACCTACTGTCATTAACCATACACAGCATTTGACACAGTATGAGGTGCTTAAACCTTGCCATATAATGCCAATACTTCTGTACATGGCTTCCATTGCTAATGTTAGTGAAAAAGTGCAAACATTTATATCAGTTACTGACATTATGTCATATGGCCACTATATTCACTAATTCTTTCACATTTACTAATGTAAGGCTTCTAACATATGCCAAACTAGCTAAAAATGTGTGCACTCCTGATGTCAGTCTTGATATGCTCTGCTGAGTAGCATGAGAGCTGCACATTTCCTGCAGTTGCTTTGTAATACGACTGTTCAGAAGTTCTAAACTGAGCAGTAATACTTGTTCCATAATGATGCATGTCTACATATACGTCCATAATTAGTGTTTGCTGGGAAGTGCAATAGTGATTATCCATGCTTGCACTGAACACCTGCACAACACTTTCTTAGGAATTCTACCCAATGATATTCTGACGGTGAATAACCAATTGTCAAATTATCCAAGTTGGTGACGCTGTCAGATGATAAATTTACTAGCACCATCTTGGTGAAAGCAAGAATAGCAATCACTTTGTATTTAGACCATCAGTGTTTAAAAAATATCTTCTATGAAGACTTTAAAAAAAGAAATATATGAGAATTTCAGCTACCTTTATTGAGGACACCAGGCATTTGTTGCAGCAGTGTTAGTAGGATTTGACATAACATCCCTTAATATGCTGTTATTCTTCTCTCTAAAGGTGTGAAGGTATAACAGGGAAGTAATCATTTTCAGTGCATTGCGTAATAACAACAACAATAATAATAACTTGGGAGCCATTATAAAATATATGCTGTTCAATCATTTTTTTTAATGAAAAATGTCTCATTCAGTAAAGATAAACAGTGAGACAGTCACAGTATCATGTAGGTCAGTTCCTCTATGATATACTGGAACAAGGAACATAACGATATTTTGAATCATGCTTAAAATACATTTTGAACACTGTTTATTGGTGATGTGTTTTAATACAGTGAGAAGCAGTATACGGAGAAAGTATCAATGCAGCACATATAGTGAGTCAGTGGAAACAAACCTCAGTCATATTTTAGTAACCTGCTGACTTTTATGATAAGCTAGTTATGAAAATAAAATTGCCAAAGATTCCAAAGACAACCACAAGGCATTCTATAGTTATGTCAAGAATCTAAATGGCAATGCTCAGATCTGCTCTGAGCTACAACAGAATGGCATTAAATATACTGATCCCAAGGATATCCAAGGATGCCAATATCCTGGCAGATCGATTTACTGCCAATTTCACCCCCTCTCACCCCCTAAAGGGCCCATCTCAATACCAAAAGATTGCCAAATTCTGATAATCACGGCCACACAGGTAGAAACCACACTCTCCAAAGCTAAGAGTACAGCATCCATGGGACCAGATGACATCCCAGGCTGTGTACTACATGAACTACAAAATCAACTGGCACCTCACCTAAGTGTCATGTTTAATCATAGCCTCACCTCAGGCATTGCGTCCACTGAGTGGCGCACAGCTAAAGTTATCCCACTCCACAAGCGAGGATCCACCTTGGATCCCGGGAACTACCGTCCCATCAGTCTGACAAGCCTGATCTGCAAGGGCACGGAACGCATTATCATGGAACTTATAAACAAAGACAATGGCAACCTTTAAACACTGGACCCCACCCAGTTTGGGTTTGTGAAGGGCCGATCTTGTCTCCTGAATCTGATTTTCTTCTTTGAATCAGTCTCCAGAGCTGTGGACGAGAGTAAGGTGGTCCACACAGCCTATCTGGACCTCACCAAGGCCTTCGACACTATCCCCCACTCTGGAATCATAGATAAACTTACTAAGCTGGGCATAAATCCCTATGTCACTCGATGTGTTGCCAACTGGCTTACTGACAGAACCCAGACTGTAAAAGTAACCAACTCCAAATCCACCTCCAGACAAGTGACAAGTGGAGTACATCAGGGTTCAGTCCTGGGACCACTCTTGTTTGGCATCTACTTCTCTGAAGTACAGGCCAACACTAAGGGACTCTGGCTAACAAAGTTTGCAGATGACTGCAAACTGGGAGCCATTAGTGAATCCCCAAATGATGTGGATATTTTAGAAAAGGGCCTTACAGAAACAGATGCCTGGTGCCAGAGCCATGGGCTCAAGCTTAATGCCAAGAAATGTATAGTTATCCCCTTTGGAAAAAAACATGTACCCATGAATTACCACATAGGTGGCAGGACACTAAACATTGAAAGTATGATGACAGACTTAGGGACACAGGTGGACAGTGGTCTCATTTTTGATAACCACATCGCCACAACAGTCAGGAAATCCTTCTATGTGGCACACATCTTCACTAAGGGCTTTTCATCCAGAAAATAGGAGGTTGTTGTCCCACTGTACTCATCCCTCATTAGACCCATTATAGAGTATAATGCCTCATTTGGTATGTACCTCAAAAGACATCTGCAACAGCTAGAAAGGCCACAGAAATACCTCACTAAAAGAATCACAGGCCTAAAGCAGATGCCATATGCTGACCGTCTAAAAAAAACTCCAGCTAAACTCTGTGGCAAATCATCTACTCAGAGGCGATCTCTGCTTAACATAAAAGGCCATGTCAAACCCTGAGCTGTTGGATATGCTCCACTTAAAGAAATCCCAATCGCTCAGAGCCACACGCTCCAGGGATCTAAACCTTGTCATCACAATGAACAAAACATGCTGGAGGGATAGGTTCCTGACCCACAGTCTGGAATAGACTGCCCATACATGTCAAGCAGAGTGCCTCATTGGCTCTCTTCAAAAGGAACCTTGATGATTGGATGGGAGATACGAAATTTACCCTGGAGATCATGTCAGTCGCCCTGCTAGACAGGGGTCCAGAGAAGTAAATATTGTGGGAAGAAATATCCAGGGAATTGTTATGGTTAGGCTTGCATAGGCCCTAGGGCCGATAGCCTAGTACCAACCTATGAACTGAATAATGTAGAAAAAAGACATGAGTGAGCAAATAAGCCTTTTTTATTCTCTATTAACATGTTGTCCCTTCTTGAGCACTCATCTTGTCCCAAGCAGTCTGAATGCACTTAAGATCGTATAGGCCACAATTCCTTTATGAAGTCTGTTCCACTAATTCAAATAAATACTTTCTGGTACTAAATTCCAGTTTATGTCTTCAGCCTGATGATGGTGTCTCCTTAATTCTCCATTTCCTTTCCTCGTTATATTTATACCCTTACAATTCCCCAACATAAACATATGGAGCTACACAATATCACCTTTCTCCCTCTTTCTTCCAAGGTAAAAGAAATTTACCTCTCTCAGACTGTTTTCATTGATAAGATAGATGAAAACAACAAATGCTGTGTTCCACTGTATTTTTTTCTTTTTCCACTGTTGTAACATGTTTATATTTTGTCGTTGTAACATGTTTTTAATGATTTGTCAGCTGACTTATTTGATCATGGGACTTTGTTAGTATTTAAGTTGGCCTCCATTTTGTAATTTCATTCTGATAAAGTCCTCATTTTGTTTGGGACAAAAGCACTCAATAAAATACTCATCAGTTCACTTTTGTCTGCTGCTCCATTTATTTCACAGCATTTTAGTTTTGGCTACTAATGTGAGTTATGTTATTTATCTGGTGCCAGGATTTGTTCTGATTCGCGATATGCACAATATACCAGTTGCCACCTAATAAGAGGTTCAAACAGTTATAGCAAAACATCTGTTTCTTAAGTCCATTCTTTCTTGGACTACACCTTAGCATCTTGTAGCGTTTTGCCACTGTTGCTTCTGTGTTTATGTTCATGCCATTTGTGCTTGACCATCACCAGCCATCCCCATAATCCTAGTATCACTCACAAAGAAATTTGTCATTTCCCATTGTCTAACTGATGTCCAATATGGAGAACTCAAAAAGCACTACTTATGTCAGTTGGCAAAAATGAAAAAAGCCCTGCATTTTAATAGTGACCTGGGTTCAACTGATGACCTGGAGGCTGAAAAAGGCATGCTTGGGGGAAGTCTGAGAGATGCAGCATTTTCTTGATGATCCAACTCATGGGAGAGTTGATGGGGGGGAGGGGTCACATGTTGGTCAATATCATAGACCTGGATGACTTTGCAGAATAGCGTGGTATGCTGCATAGGTGGAGTGGCATTTGTGGAAAATAAGAATGCACTGTGCATAGTAATCTATAGTAAAAGTCAAGTCTGACTGGAGGGAGAGAGTTAGGTGCATAAAATAAAAAGCACCAACTCTTCCAGCTGATTATGGCACCATTCTTGACATGCAGCACCTGCTTCTCAATGTAATTAATGAGCCATCAGGCTCTCAAACATTGTAGGGACAAATATATCAATATAATGATTGAGGAGGAAGCTTTATGGTCAATACAGGGTTAAGGACAACCCCAAAATAATTAAATAAATTAATTAAGACCTTGAAGATCACTGGATCTTCTGCTGTCTTCTACAGGACCCACTCACCACATTGGTCTCCTTTAATAGTATACTACTATCACACACCTCTTGCATTCAACAGATTTTCCACATAATTTACTAACTTTTCCACCATATCATACACTACTGATCAAATGCTGTGGTGAAATCTAGATAAAACACATGTTAGGTTCTATTTATCCAATGTTAGTGTTATTTAGAGACATGGTTTGTTCCAGGTGGAACTTATGCATATCAGATGGAGACTTGAGGATGACACAGAGTTTGCTGTTGTCCTCATACTGTATTAATGAGGGATTTCTATTTGTAATTTGGAGATCTGCAAAGTAGATGCATCAGCAGAGAGCCCTAAGCAACACCAGTGGTCACCGTCATGTTTCTTAAGGACTCACCTGTCACCCTAACTGCATGGGTTCTACCCCTCAGCCAATTTTTTATCTGTCTAACTATTTATGTCTCAATTTGGAACTCATTTAGTTTGTTTACTATGTTAGTAGGTGGTGTGATGAAAGGAGATACTGCCAGCTCAGCTATCTGGAATTTTGTAAATATTTGTATGTAATTTGAGAATATCAACATGATTCATGTAAAATGTTTGTGTTGCAAATGTATTAGAGCTGTATGTCATATAAGATGGTTTGCACAGACATGTGTGGTGAAGAGGTATTTAAGTGCTGTTTGAAATGTATCCACAGTGTACCCTACTGGAATAGAATAGAAATGTACTTGCACTATTGTAATTGTTTAAATTTATATTTTAACAGTGGAAACTGGAATACAAGAGGTTAACTTCAGAAAAAATGACTGAAATTAAAAAGATGTTATCTATCAGTTTCAGTGCAGCAGGAGACACAATGTTTGTACTAGAGAAGTTTCCTGCATTGTCTTTAAATGTGGATGGATGCAAATTGTTTTATGACTACCACTATCTTCCAAAAGATCTGAGGTCTATGTATTTTCACAGGTGGAGCCTAAATACTGCCAGATTCCAGCAGTGGGGGGGGGGGGGTTACCTGGGCTAGAGTCAGATGATAACAATAATGTCATTCTGCAAGCTATCTCAGCAGTAATATTTGAGATATTAATTTAAGAAGTCTCTGAGAGAGACAGCATTCTGTATTCTGTCTTTGACCTGACAACATCAAGATCCACTCACCACATCTGCCTTGCTCTGTAAGTAAGTTAACTAGGGTATAGTAATTACATTAGTCAGGAATATAGCAAAGCTTAGCTTAGATATTTTTCTTTATTTATTTATTTGAGACTGCCCTTCAATGTTGCTTTAAATATTTCCTGTAATTTTGAACTCTGATGTCACTGTAATTATATACTGAGTATTTTCTTGTTCTTTTATTATTTATTATTAAATATATTTAAACCTTTCACTGTAGCAGATCTTTGTAGAGATATTTAAGTTTTGAGAGTACTTGCATATTTACTTGTAAAGTCAAAAATGAATGTAGCCCAAGCCAAAAGAACAAAGTCAGCACAACAGGACCCGAAAAGCAACAATTAAGTACAATGCTGTAAATCCTTTTGCGTGGCCAATACCAACACAAACACAGCTTATTCAAAAGCTTTTATTAGATCTCCAAATTAATTTAGTTTTAATTTGGAGATCTAATAAAAGCTTTTGAATAAGCTGTGTTTGTGTTGGTATTGGCCACGCAAAAGGATTTACAGCATTGTACTTAATTGTTGCTTTTTGGGTCCTGTTGTGCTGCATATTTACTTGGTGACACTATGGGCTACTCCTAATAGCCTTGCTCTTGGTCATACTACCATTTGTATTAATAGTAATATTACACAGTAAGATTAGACACCCTTTGTTAAGGGCCTTAAAGTAGCTGTTAAGAAGTGACTGGTGGCAGTGATAACTACCTTATAGACTGGATAGAAGGATACATAGCTGGCAAACCTGTGCCAGCCTTTCCCAGGTGTGTGTGTGTGTGTGTGTGTGTGTGTGTGTGTGTGTGTGTGTGTGTGTAAATCAAACCTCAAAGAGTGTGTGTGTGTGTCTGTGTGTGTGTGTGTGTGTGTGTGTGTGTGTGTGTGTGTGTGTGTGTGTGTGTGTGTGTGTGTGTGTATGTGTGTGTGTGTGTGTGTGTGTCAGCTATTTGAGGAGGGACATGAAATACTGGTTGTACAGAGAGGGTGCTAGATGTCTTGGCTTGGTCACTCAGCTGAGATCTCAACTCTATAGCTGTGCCAGTAGGGAGTCTTACTGGGGATCTGGAGAAAGAGGGAGAAACCAGCCCCAAACTGACTGTGGTCTCTGTGTGCTCTTAAGAGAAATTGCACTTGATGCATTGAGCTTCATCTGGAAATACTGTGTATGTACCTTGTTAACCTCCCAATGTATGTTCACCCCACTATTGCCAGTGGTGAGGATTGAGGCTTCTTGATTACCGGTCGAGTGGTGGGGCGGTATACTGTCAAAAGTCTTTGCCAGGTCAAGCATGCTGTATGGACATCATGTCAACTATCCACAGCTTGTGTTACCCTCTCAAAGAAGTTGTCCACATTCATTAGTCAGGAGCTATCCTTAACAAAGCTGAACTGTTGGGGGTCAAGCCTTATAAGAGTTTTGATATCATGATTACATTTGTCAGTTATGATACATCCCATGGCTTTGCAGATGAGACTTAGTTTAATGGGTCTGTAGTTTCTAGAGTCATTGGGGGTTTACCTTTGTGAAGTGACATCACGACAGCTGTGAACTATAATTCAGATACAAAACCAGTGGAGTGGGTCCACTAGAGCAGGTTTTGCACTATTTATTAGGTTACTAGATATATTATTAGGCAATGTGGATATATTTTCATTTTGGAGACTATCTTTAGCAAGTATTTTTTGGGTATAATGGGGGGAGGTTGAGATTCTGTGGGATACAATGGTGTTGCATAGCTGTTTCAGGGGCGAAATTTGCACTAAATTTGTTTACTAGTATGTTGGCTTTTTCTACTGGACCAAAGAATGTATCAGTCATTTTGGATAATTTTCTGAGCAATGCTGGGTGTAATACCTTAGCTAACATAACATAGCTAAAGATGAATTTGTAATTTTCTAAAGCGTCTGATGATAGACTAATTTCATGGGATGCCTTCATTTTCTTGATGGTGATTTTTAGTTCTTTCAATAGCTTGTTAATTTTAAATTTGATTTTAGGATATTTGTTTTGCTATATAGTTTCAGACTTTTTTTATTCTTTTATTATATTTATTTATACATTGTGGACTACCAAGCTGGTTTACTTTTAAACTTTTAAACTTCCTGTGACACTGCCAGCCCAGCTATCTGGAATTTTGTAAATAATTCTATGTAATTTGTGAAAATCGATATGATTTATACAGAACTGTGTTATGTATTGAGCTTCAAGGATGTAACCACAGCATACCCTGCTGGAACATAGAAGATTAACTTGCAAAGCTGGGCCATAAACAAAATATGTTATCTTCAGTTTCAGTTCAATAGCAGACATAATGTCTAAAGCTAGAACTTCTTCTATTGCCTGGAAAGAAAAGTAATTACTAGGTTTAAAATGTAAAATTATTTATTGGTTTATGATTTCCTAGCAGCTACACAGTTCTGAGCAAACATCTGAGAGATATGTATTTCTCACACAGGGATGTTTAAATTCTATTAGTTTCTGGTTTAGCCTGGGAACTAAAGTCAGGTAACAAGTGATGTCATCCAGGCTAACCCAGCAGTAATGTTTGATATTAATTTATGAATTCCCTCAGCGAGAGACTGTGCATTTTGTATTTTGTGTTGGACCTAGTAAGAACATCCACTCATCATCATCATCTTCACTTGTCTGTAAGTAAGATTCAGGGCATATTATCACTCTTAGAGATAGATAGGACTATAGTAAAGATTAGTTTAGATGTTTTCTGTATTTATTTGAGACTGTCCTGCAATGTTGTTTTAAAATATGTCCTCCAATTCTGAACTCTGAAGTCACTGTGTTGAGTTACTGAGTATTGTCTTGTTCTTTTATTATTTATTATTAAATATATTTAAACCTTACTTTGTGGCTGATATTTGTGAGACATATTTAAGCTCCTAGAGTACTTGCATATGTATTTGGTGACACTGTACAGGCCACTCCTAAATAACGTTGCAAGTTTTGAACAACAGTACTATTTGGATAATAGTAACATTACACAGTAAAATTGGACACCTTTTGCTAAGGGCCTTAAAGTGGCTGATAAACAGCTGTCTGATAGCAGTGATAACTACCCTATATTCTAGGCAGAAGGGGGCATAGCTAATAAACCTGTGCCAGCCTTTCCCAGGTGTGTGTGTGTGTGTGTGTGTGTGTGTGTGTGTGTGTGTGTGTGTGTGTGTGTGTGTGTGTGTGTGTGTGCGTGTGCATGCGTGTGTTTTGGTATCAATTAAATCTCAGAGTGTGTGTGTGTGTCAGCTACTTGAGCAGGGATACTAAGCACTGGTTGGATAGAGAGGCTGCTGGAGGTGTTAGCTTGGCCACTCGGCTGAAATCTCAACCCTATAGCTTTGCCAATGGGGAATCGTATTAGGGATCTGGAGAGAGAAGGAGAAACCAGCCCCAGACTGACTATCTCTGTGTGGTCTTAAGGGAAATTACACTTTACTATGTGTGTACTTGTCATCTTCCCATTGTGTACATCCCTCACTGTTGCCAGTGGTGAGGATTGAGGCTCCTTGATTACTGGGCCAGTGCAGGGGCATCATAGTTCCCATATTGTTTGGATCTGGTGAGGATTGCCAGGGCAATGCACTAATCCAGGTGCAAATAAAGTTGGTTTGCATAACTATTAGATAAACTTGAATTTGGAGACTTCATCATCAAATTGTAGAGAGTTTGCATATTTGAAGTCGCTGAAATTTATGATAGCTGTATCTAAATGTTTGGATATTTTGAAGGAAAAGGTTACAAGTTTGTGAGTGGATTTAACTGGAGAAGGGATTGCTGGATTATAGTTGATATCAATGCCATGTTGGTTAGGATCAGGTCATGAAAAGTTTGACTGATAGTAGCTTTCTTGACAATTTGGTCCAGAGATATTTTATTTATGAAATTAAGTAATTTTGGGGTACAACCTACAGTTGTGGTGTAGGCATTCCAGTTTATTATCAAGTATATAAAATATCCTAGGATAACGGAATTCCTATTAATCTGAAGTTCATCCAGTGTGTTAAGGAGCTTAACATGGTTTTCCAGTAAAGATGATCTTATAGCATGCTAACATGTGATAGCTGGTGCTATTTAGTTTGATTTAAATCCAAATCAGTTCATTTTTTTGGTTCTCTAGGGATCTGCCTAGAAGCAATGTAATCTTTAGCAAATATGGATATTCCACCACTGTTACCAGCAAGTTGAAAGGCCCAAAATCTGGTATGGAGGAAGTGATTTCTGTACTTGTATACATGTGTTTTGTAATAACAGGCACACATGTGCACTACAAATGCAGCAGGAACTTAAGATTAGAAGGTGTTACTTAGACTTCTAACATTGAGCAGAGCCACCTGGATATGGTCTGATTCTTCATATGTTACTTTCAATAGGTACAAAAAGATACTATAGGGGCAGTAAAGGCTTCAGCCAGTATGTTTAAGCCCTGGACTGACACAATCAACTCATTGTTTGCAAAGCAGAGTGACTGTCTAGCATCTCCTCCCAGGTGGGCACATTCTTAATCCCTCTAGAATGACAGCAACTATACAAGCAGTTATTGAATCCAGTAATCATTTTCCTGAACTTTGAGATCATTCAAGGAGAAGGATGGGTCCCACTCAAGAGCCGTTTCTCACCTGCATTTGTGGCATGCATGGAGAGCTCTATCATATCTCTGTATATCCCTCAGGGTTTTGCAGACTACATCATTTACACATATATGGACCACTACCATGCCATAGTCATGTTTGTTTGGTGTAAATTTTTGTTAGAAGAGTGTATATGTGCTCTAGTTTTGCAGTGATTTACTACCCGGTTACCCTTTACTGTGCTAATGTTTATAGGTATTGTGGGTGATTTACATATGAACCATAGATTCACTAGGTCTTGGAGTCTTAGGCAGAGCCTTTTTAATGGCATCAGCTCATGACAGTTTACTGTGTATTTCTACAGAATAAAATGGTGTATGCTGCTTACAGGTTGTGTTTGCTTGTTTGTGAGACCTCTAATTTGATTGTGTATTTGCATTTGTCACATACAGATAGTAATGAGCTAAGTAATAATTCATTATCTGTGAGCATCAGTCAGTTGTTACACTGCCTGAGTCACCCAAGTGCTTTGAGGCTAGCAACTGCAGGTGAACAAGCTGCCTGAACTTCCGTTTAGTCCAAGAATTCAGTAAAAGAATGTAATGTTATTTAATATGAAGAAAAAAGTTTAAGCAGCTAGTACTTCAATGGAAATAAAATATATTATATATTACACAAATGTGGCTTGTAGTATAAAAGAAATAAGTAATATTGCGTGAATGTGGCTTAAAAATTTAATTAAAAATGGCTCATATTTGTACTGTAAGAAGGGAAAATAAAGATTAGATGAATAAGAATAGTTCCTGGTTCTATAAGATAGTACTGGGTGTGAATCTAGTTAGTAGACAATTATGTGATTACAACTACAGTAAAAAACAATGATAATAATCCAAGGGATCAGGAAAGACTGACACCTGGACAGATTAATACTAGGATGATAACTGTAACATCAGGGATGGCAAAAGAGAAACTCCAACAGCCCTTGCAAACAGCTATCTTTTAGAAGAAGTTAAGAAAGCCTGTTAGCTGGCAGTAAATCTAGTTTGCTATCAGCTGTTTTACTTTTGGTGGTATTTATTTTATCCAGATTAACATTCAAGACATCCAGAACTACAGATACAAGTTTATTAAAATAACACATAGATAGCTCCAGCTGTCTTCAACTGTCTTTCTGGATGCCCTGTATTTGGTTTTTGAATTTGTTTCTGTTTCTGTTCAGACTTACCTAAATAAACTGAAGATTCACTTGTGGATTTGATCTGCAAAAAAACAATAATCTAATATAAAAAGCAGATACCTGAACAGGTACACTTATTGAAGTTCCAGTTTTAGAAATGATTTGCACGGGTATAAAAATAGCACCTTTGCATTCTGTTATCAAATAATGTGGTCTTGGGTTTAGACATTTTAAGTGTTTGACAGATAGAGAAAATTTAAAGTGCTTATTGGTAAAAGGCATCTTGTACTTTGTTAGCTAATTTGTCAATGAGTCTGTCATGGTCACATCATCTGCATATTCAG
This sequence comes from Protopterus annectens, assembly GCF_019279795.1. Lineage (NCBI taxonomy): Eukaryota > Metazoa > Chordata > Ceratodontiformes > Protopteridae > Protopterus > Protopterus annectens. The sequence goes on along the minus strand of NC_056737.1, from coordinate 1,584,970,373 downwards.
TGATAAGCAGGTTGTTACAATGTATCAATAAAGAATAGTGAGAATAACCATGTTCCAACCACAGAGCCTTGAAGGATGCCACAGACTACTGTTCTGGGTTCAGACTTAATATTTTACAACTTTACTTTGACCTACCTGAAAGCAAGGTAATTACCCAAGGGATTAAATGGCTACTGCAACCAAGCAGTGAGTTTGTTTCAGACCAAGGCATGTGAGAGTGCATTAGTGTCTTTACTGAATCTAAGAAGAGTATCCTGTAAGTCTGCCTAACCTGACGACACCTCCCACCAGTAAGGTGCTATTCATCAGGAGACATATTGTGGTACTCACTCAGGAAGAAGTCAGCTTTAGAGGTCATGGAGGTAAATAAAGGAGCTTATTTACCTTGTGTCAATATATTTTAAGCTAGAACTTTGGAAGGTGAATTCAAGATAGACTAATTACCACTAAGGATGATTGATATAATGCAGGCATATGGGTAGGGGTATAGATTGCTAGAAAAAAAACAGAAAATTCATAAGGTGTAAAGAAGTCATTTTTGATTGCTGTTTTATGTGAGGTCCTTTAATTTAAGTATTCACCTCTTTCTGGAAAGAGTTAGTGAGAACAAAGAATACAGCTAAAGTTCTTGCAGGTATTTTCTTTAGTGAATTATACTGCTGCTTTATGTTTATATCAAATATTTCTATAGCACTTCAAAGAAGTTCTAATACATGAGTTAATCATTCATACATTATCCCTTCTGCCTGAATAGGTATCATTTCTGGAACTATCCATTCAGATGCAGTTCCCATCCCCCACACATACTTGAATCCCTGCCCTATGGTGAATTCAAACAAATTTTTGAGCATACCTTGGTCAGTCCCTTGCTGGAACAGGAATTTATGCAGGTGAAGGAGAAGTTGTTACACAGAGGCTATTCAGAAACCTCTATTGAGAAGGCAAAAAATAGAGTGAAACATGGTCAGAATGGTTTAACTGCTGTGGTTGGGAATGAATGCTATAGACCAGTTTATGGTGAAAAGAGGAATGATGGGGAAAGATTATTTTTTTTTACAAAATGTTCCCCTTTTTCATCTGTTATGAAGAATTTGGTGAATAGTTTATGGCCTATTGTATGTTTTGATGATGAATTAGGGAGTTTATTCCCTAAGATGGTCATGTTTTCTTATGGGAGATACAGTAATTTAAAGGAAATAGTGTTAAAGAATAGAAGGCCAGTGAAGGATCATACGAGGATGTATAAATGTGGGAAATATAAAGTATGTGTGAAAGTAAAATATGCTTCTGGTTCTAAAATTAATGGTATAAGGTATATGGCTAACGATAAGTTTGATTGTCGCTCTTGCGGGGTAGTTTATATAGTAGGCTATTGGTATTCACCCTCTAAATGGTACATTGGTCAGACCAAGCGAATGGTTAAAGTTCATATTTTGAAACATTTGGGGATGTTAGAAATAAGAAGTTAGATAGCCCTGTTGCAGATCATTTTTATAAGATACACAGGGGACAAGATGCTACTTTTTTTATTTTTTACTGTATTGGTTAAGCCTCAATACAATGGTGGGAGAAACTTTGCACATAAATTGTTAGAATTGGAAAGTAGGTTTATTTTAAATTAGGTTTCAATTTGGATATCAATTTGAATATTTAACTATTTTTGTATGTATGTTTTTTTATGCTGGATGGTTATAGGTTATATTTTTTTAAAGGCTGTGGAATCACTTAATTGTTTATTTAATTATTTAATTGTATCGATTAAGAATTTGTGTAAATAGACTGCTTGGTGTTTGAAATGTTATTCCTCTGAAGGCATTGAACCGAGATACCAGAATGCCATTAAATCTTTGCAGTATTTCTATCTCCGTTTATTTTTTTTTGAGTGGGACGTTGTCTTTCTATACTGGTTTTGAGATGATCCACATACCCTCAGTTATCTTATCAGGGCATGTTAATTTAACACAACAAAATTATAGCAGTATATTAGTCCAGAACAGCATATGTGAAGACATCGGTCTATTATTCATTCCAATCAATACTTTCTAGGTATGCCAGAAAACAAGAAACGTATTTTCCAGTCAAGCAGATTCCTGGGGTCAAGTACTGGGTAGAAGACGAACCTAAACAAGATGTTTAGCATGCAGAGGATCATTAGAAATTGTTACCTAACAGTTTGGCAGCAGTTCACGTGTGTAATCTTAAAATGTTGTCAACAGTTAAATGGTGTGTTGATGCTACAGTGTAGTCACTGTTGTTTTGTCACATGTGTTGTTTCACATTGTCTGTGAACTCAGGTGACTGAGAATAAAGAGAAAAGGTAATTTTTTTACTTTTGCCCTTTCTGTAACTTCATATGAACTTTGCATTTTCCATAAATCTTTTTTTTCCTACTTTTTATCAAATAAAAAAAAATCAGATAGCAGAAGGACAGAAAGAAATAACAAATGAAAAAAGTGATGTGGAGCCCCAGTCAGGCAAAATGATTTAGCTTCTTTCATCGAGACAAACCCTGTGCTTCATAAAAAACCCCACTGCAGAGACTACGAGCTGCAGCTAAAAGAGGCTGTTTCTGCAATCATGGAAAATGTGATTCAGAAACACATTAGAAGTGATGCGATCATTATCAGCTAATTTACATCAATCATGTGGTGCTGCTCCTAGTGCGAATCAGTACTTCCTGTGGTAATCACCTCTGACGGCCCTTGCAACAGAATGGCGCAGGCACCCCCCATTCATTTCCCCAAACACATAAACACAATTCAAGCACACATAGAATGCACCTGCTATAGCCTGTTATTATTTTGCTGCCCCTTGTAAACTATAGATAATTACTGTAATTCAATAATGACAGACATTGCAGTTTTCTTCTTCTTTTTAGCGTGGTGCTAGAACTGTAGCTCTATTAATTTTTTTTGTTTAGTCAGAGCAATTTTTAACTTTTCTTCCTTGGTGTTGTCTACTATTCCTTCCAGCTTTGTCCAGAAGTCTGCAGCACAGCTGTGTATGTCAGCCACTGCTGCCCAACACACAGACACCCCCTCCCTCTCAGCTGTCCTTGATTTGACAGAACAATATCTGACTGCTCCTCATAACTCATGGATCATTACAGTCAGTCAGTACTGCCAGACATTCAAACTTCATACATCGTAATGGGCAGAAAATGCATCAGGATGCCAAAGCTTGCCCTTCTTAAAGTCTTCTGTTGGTGTGAAAGACTAAAGCTTTGCTGCACTAAGTGCATTAAGAAACTGCATAAAGTGCAAAGGTTACAGTGTAAAACAGATCATTTTCCTGGTGCCTAATGTTGACGTAGATGACAGATGTTCTTCTTTGTCAATGGGTTGCTTCCTGTCTAAGGGTATAGGGTTAGAAGCTTTTTTCTCTTTGTATATTTTAAGAGTTAGGGAAATTGAAATAATTTCCCTGGTGTCTTGCATTAGTGCAAAGGACTAAAGCTCTGCTTTGTTAATGAGTTGTTTTCTGTGTTGAAGGTACAGAGTTTCGAGCCTTTTATCAATGTTAAGAGCATCTCAAGTATCCAGTGCCACTCTCCCTGCCCCATTCCCTTGCCCATACATCTTATGTGCTGAAAAACTATTGTTCTATTCATTTTTAAGTGGCTTTAAAATAATATTTAAATTTCCATAGTGTCTAGTGTCTCCTACCCATACATATTTTGGGCTGCAAAACCATACTTATATTAACTTTTTAAGTGACTTTGCTATAATATTTAAATTTCACTGGTGTGTAATGCCCCACCCCCCATATTGCAAGATATGCTAATTAGCCTAGAGAAATTTGAAGGCGTGACATCCACCCCACAAACACACATACACACAAAAACACACTTACCTAAGACCATTCATTCCTTTGTGTACACTCACACATGCACCAGCACACATGCACACATGCACACCATCCCCCATTACCTGACTGCTAAACTCCCTGGTACTTCATCCACTGCCACATCGAGAGTTAGCCGAGGTGATCATACAAACTGCTTAGGATCACAGCAGAGGGTCCCTCTTTGAATCAGAACGTTTCACAACCAGCAGCAGCAGCCCATTTCAGAGCTTTCAGCTGGCACCTGCACTTCTGAATCTAGCCTAAAATGTTTATACATACACACACACACACACACACACACACATACACACACACATATATATATATATATATATATATATATATATATATATATATATATATATATATATATATATATCTTAGGTAAGAATACATGCATTTTGAAATTATTTTAAAATTTCGCTGAATCTATATCATACATTTAATGTCTTCCTTGAGGTCCACACTTGCTAGGGAATTCCATGACAATGTTGATACCATTAAGCTTTCTATTAAACATGAAGGCACAAAAAATTTAAGTCTGTGGTTTGGGAGATGAATTATATAAAGTAGAATACATCTGGTAATCATATTTGAATTTTCATCAAAAGGTAAATAACGGATTCCCTGAAATGTCCCATAAATTATGCAATTTGGGGAATCTTGTCATTTTCTCCACCCAGTCTCCTATGGTATGTTAATCACACTTCCTGTGGTTATCTGGAATGTCAGCATACAATCTGTGATGTTTTGTTGGAGTATAAAAGATTTTATGGAATGTTTTTCATGTATCTATCCTATATTTTAAACCTGGGATGGAAAACTAGAGGCCAGAAAGGATTAGTCTTGCAATTTGTTTGTTGAGTCCTGTAGAATTAATGGATTATGTAACACCCAAAACCATTTAGGTACTGTGTTACTATAGCTCTGAATTGTTTTTAACAATTTCCAGTACAAACAGCAGATTCACGTATCCTTTTAATTACTAACTTGCAATTATCTATTAGATATGTGTGCATGGTTGTAAATATTTGTAGAAGAATCTTGAATGGCCACCACATTTTTAATGTCTTGTAAATTTCTCTTTGCTTCTTTGTCTGAACATGGAGTTGGTATATACAAGTTGGCTTGCATGGCCCCCAAGAAAATTTCAACTCTGTAAAAATTCTTACTTTTAAATTTTCATTGTGTTCAGTTTCTGAGTAGGTGAAATCAGTGAGCTGAGTTCCCTTTGAGCTGGAGCTCAGTGATTTTTAAATGAAGCCACCCTAAACAAGTAGATGTACATTTCATGATCATGCCTTTGGACAATAATGTGTCACTTGACACTGTTTTAAACAGAGAATTAATCTCTGCAAGTGGCAAATTTTCAGATTTATTCACAGATATAATGGTTCAGCGGTAGCGTTGTTGCCTCACAGCAAGAGGGTTCTCCCGTTTGATTCTCGGCTGGAGTGTGGGGAGTGCCTTCTGTGTGGAGTCTGCATGTCCTCCCCACAGTTGGGTAGGCATTCGAAAGACATGCGTAAATGGGCATGCCTTCGTTGAAGGTTGAATGTCGAGCTGCCACCTCGGCGTTCATCAAAATCTACTGCCAATCATTAGCAGACCGGAGTTCCACTGTGGCGACCCCTAACCAGGAAAAACCAAATGACAACAACATTCACAGAAATAAAATATACTTCTGAAGCAGTATTGTGTTCCGGCTTCATTACCACTCCTCACACCTCTGGGGTGAGCCACATCTCTGTGATCATCTCTTGTCATGTTAAGTGATTTTAAATAGTGAAAATCAAATATCCTGTATTTCAGATTCTTCTCCATTTGCACATTGTAATTCAGGAATACTCTATGGGATCCATGTCTGGTCATCTTTGACTGCCTTATGTACATCCCTTTATATTTTATGTTTGTCACTCTGCCATTTACAGTGACAATATCAATAGGTTTATAGATTTATATTTAATTACTAGACTTGAAGTCCAGGAAACCATTAATGAGCCTGGTCCAAATTTCCAATTTGTCCCAATGCATGGTCTGGTTAGGTGACTCACCCAAGGTCACACAATAGACAAGTGAAGGCTATGGAAATCAAACCCTGTACCACAGAAAATAAAAGCTTAACATTTTTTTTATAAAATATTTCTCTGATCCAACAACCATTAGAAGAATGCAGAGCTCTGCCACATCAAATGTAGCACCCTATAACTTTGCATTTGCACAGTTCTTGTGTTCCATGGTATCATTTACCGCACTTTCCTCAAATACTGTAATTTGTCCATCTGCATCTAAAATGTAATTTGATTTTGAAACTTTATAGAGGATGGTTAAATGGTGTTTAAGAAAAAAGAACTAGGGGAATGTTTTGCATCATTTTACAAAGACATGGAAAGAGTACAAGGGAGAAGATGAGGACGTGGATAAAGAGAAAGAAAAGTAGGATGGAGAAGAAAGGAAGCTATGGATGAAGCAACATGTTATCTGAGAAGTAAGGAAAATATGGGAGAAGATGGGCTCCCTTCTGTATAAATATCAATGAAAGGAAAATATCTGGTAACTTGAAGCATCTTTTTGATTCATCAAAGAAAGGGGGATTTATCAAGTTTTGCACAGGTAGCAATAAGTACTAATGCTATGCAAGGGAGATAAGTAGTGTAAGAATCCTAGCAGTCAATGACCCTTATCATTAATTAATGGTGATGCTAACATTTTTACAAGAGTTTTAATAAAAATGCTGAAGACCATGATATGAAAACTAGTAGGGCAATGTCAAAACAGAGTTATTAAGGACCACATCTCTCAAATATAACTGAGGAATGGTTCTTAGTTGTATAGATTGGGTGAAACAATATCAGGTGTAGGGGTAGGAAGCAATGCTGCAGGATATCAGAAAAGACTTTGATTTGGTGAAAGGGAATTTATATGTAGTGGTATGAGGTAGATGAAGTTTGAAGTGAGATGAGTACTAAGGGTGAGGACAATGTATAAAAACATTAAGGTGAGAGTGTCAGTTAATTGGCTGTCTTCTAATGCAGGTCGTTTGCTGAATAAAAGAAGATGTAGTTACTCGTCACCACAATTATTTCTGTGACTGAAGAGGTATGGGCTAGAGGATAATAGAAGCTGGTAAGGAATCGAGGGAGGCAAAAGGAGGTTCATTTTTGTAACTTGTTTGTGATGATTATTTGGTTCTGGTTTATAGGTTGGTTGTAGGATCACTAGTGGTGTTAAAGGAATTAATATGATGTAGAGGAGACCAGGGTTACATTATCATGATTTCTTATATATGGCAACACCTTCCAGGTGCTGGAAGAGAGGCAAGAAATCTGGATCTTATAGTGTTGGCTGATTTGGAGGGGATTCAAGGTTATTTGTTGTGGAACATTTTCCTACAATAACTATTGACTGGGAACACATGGATGAATTGCAGTTCTGCTGCAGAGACACATGGCTACAGCAAAACAGCTGTGGACACAGAAAAACACACAGCACCATGCCCATCATTGAAATGAGCAAGTGCAGGGGGCTGGAATATCTGTGGCCTGTCTGACCTGGATCTTCTACAGATGAACACTCTAGAGGAGATTTGGCACCAGTGGTTGAAGATGTTACTAGGACATGCTACTGTACTTCTCACTGAATGTCTTACCATGTTGCATCACTAACAACATTTGAGAGTTACCTGCAAATAATCCCTGCCCAGAGAGAAGCCTCTTACTCCCCATAGGAGAGCTATTGTGTCTAAGCAGGATCTCCTAAAACATGTGGTAGACCCTATGGTGGACTACAATATTGTAGAGAATTTCTTCCCTGCTGTTGCACATTTCTACAAGTTATAATTAAATAAGCATGTACTGTACAGCAAGCACACTCATGTCACCTGACACATTAGTAAAGGCACTGAATTTCTAGCTGCCATGGACATGCTTTCTGGGCATTCTGTTGCAAGGTTCTGCCATGCTGCCTGTTGTCCATAGGGTGTTAGGGGGTCAAGGACACTATCTCTCACATTTCAGTTTATATAAACAAGCATTGCAGGTCAGTGGATCTACCTAAATAAATAATTTGCCTTGTTATATATCACACTTTCATAGTTTGAGGACTTCTACAGACAAGAGGTTATCCTTTTAGGCAATTTAATATCCTATGGCAAAAGGATCATAAATCTAAAACCAAAAATGAATGTTCATCGCCTGGGCTAAATCACCTAAGTAAATCCTTAATGAGAAAAGATGCAACAAGTACTGCAAAATAGCACTGAGAATGCTTTTAACACAGATTTCCAAACAATTTTGCAATTACTGACATTTTAACCAATCAACAGCATGACTGAATCCTTGCAGTTGAAGTATGGCATAATACTCATCCAACTATTTAGATTAGGGTATAAATCATCAGTAATGTGGGTAACATACCTCTTGACCAAGAAAAGTTATCTATGCTCATAGGTTCATAGGCTGGTACTAGGCTAACTGCCTTTGCAGGCCATTTTAAGCCTTGCCACTTAACCCAAGTGAGAATCAAACCCTGCACTTTCTGTTTGTAAGGCAAACACCTTAACCATTATGCCATCCTCCCACCCCCTCCTTTGATTGGTACAGAAGATACCTTCTTTAAATAAAACTGCTCATCCGTTCACTTCAGAATTAGTAAATACAATAGATAAATATATACCTTCAAGACTAACACATAGTAAACAGAACATCACCATGATTTAACAAAGCTATTAAGTTTCAGATAACAGAAGAGAACCTGGAATGAAGAAAATATAGCAATTCTGATGAGGAATTCTACAAAAATGAATACTGAAATATTTGAAAGAAATGCCAAGCCTACATATGGATAGCAAAACAAAATTGATGCTCCTGCTCAACTCCAAGCTGATCATTTTAGTTATTTCATCACCCTATACCTCCTTTCTCTTTTACTATTAACTCTGTCTTCTTTATCACCTTACTTTTCCCTTTTACTCTCTCCTTTCTCCTTCTCTACCCTACTATCAGCTCCATCTTCTTTGCCAATATACTATCATCTTTCTTACATTACCTCTCTTCATCTGTGTTCTTTCTGCTACATTCCCTCCTTTCTTTCCTAAACTATGAGCTCTAGTACTTTATACCTTACTTATAACTACCACATTAATGCTTAACAGCACACAGACATCACAGTCAGTCTGGGGCTGGTTTCTCCCTCTTTCTCCAGATCCCCAGTAAGACTCCCCACTTAGCCAGGGTTCCAAGCCAAGTCCTCCCAGCACTCTGTCTGTCCAAACAGTGCTTCGTGTCCCTTCCCAAGTAACTCACACACACACACACTCACACTCACATGCACACACACACACACACACACACACACACACACACACTTTGAGATTTGAATTATACCCACCTGGGAAAGGCTGGCACAGGTTTACTAGCTATGCCCCTTCTGCCCAGACCATAAGGTTGTTAGCACTGCCACCAGAATCCATTATCAGCTACTTTAAGGCCCTCCCCAAAGGGTGACCAATCTTACTGTGTAGTGTTACTATTATCCAAATGGTAAGTGTGACCAACAACAAGGCAATTGGAGTGGCCTATACAGTGTCACCAAATATATATGCAAGTTCTCTAAGAGCTTAAATATCTCTAAACAAACCAGCCACAGTTAAAAGGTTTAAATATATTTAATAATAAATAATAAAAGAACAAGACAATACTCAATAACTCAGCACAGTGACTACAGAGTTCAGAATCACATGAAATATTTTAAAACAACATTGCATGACAGACCCAAATAAATACAGAAAACATCTAAACTAATCTTACTATATTTCTATCTATCGCTAAAAAAAAATCACTGTAATCTAGTCACTTACTATTAGCAAGGCAAGTGCTAATGAGAGGATGTTTTCAGGTCCAAAGACAAATACAAAATGCCCAGACTTTTTCTGAGAGATAGTTCTTAAATTAATAATACACATTACTGCTGTGTCATCTAGATGACATCACTATTTTTCACCTGGCTCCAGTTTCCAGGCTAACAGATACCAACAGAATTTAACATTTCTCTGTGAAAAATACTTATCTCTCAGAAGTTTTCCTAGAACTGGAAGTCATAAAACAATGAACACTTTTACATTTGAAAGCTAGTAATTATTTGTTTACAGATGATAGGAAAACCTCTAGCTGTAGACATTGTGTCTGCTTGCTGCACTGAAACACAGTCGTAAAACTCTTTACTTTTCAACTTATTTCCTTGAAGGTTTGCAAGTTAACTCTGTATGTTCCAACTATGCTATCAAAACATACATTTCCACAGGTATATACATTTCTGTTCTTTTCCAGTAGGGTACACTGTGGTTACATTCTTGAAGCGCAGTACATAACATACAGTTCACCACACACTTCTGCACCAGTAGTTTAATATACACATAACATATAATTCTCTTACATTTGTAAGACAAGCTGATGGATCATATTAATATTCACAAATGACATATGGTTATTCCAGATAGCTGGGCTGGCAGCCTCACACTTGTATATAAACCATATTAATATTTTCAGGTGACATATAATTATTTACAAAATTCCAGCTAGCTGGACTGGCAGCATTTCGGTTTGTCATACCATAACTAGCATAGACACTAAAAAATATTAAAAATACTCTGTAATTTTTCCTATGTAGATAATCATTGTGTTATATTTGTGCTAATGTTATAGTGAATTTAATTTGTTACTGTTAAATGAAAGCCCATGTTTATAACTATACTGATCATTTTATTTTGTTCTATATTGTTATATATTAGTGTTTTGTATTGTGGAGTTTTCTCCCGGGCCTCCACTGAAAATGGGTTCTTTACAGCCGAGTTGGGCTTTCCCAGTAAACAAATGTCAAATAAATAAATAAATGTTAAAAAATAATAACTTTAACTATGTTCTGGGCAACAGCTAATTGTATTCTTGTAGAGGTTTTCATTCACTTGTTTATTCCTCAAGCATAATAAACTGAGTGAAGGTTCAGATGGATAAAAACAACCTTCAATTTAATAACATTTTATAGAAATTTGTGCAGGTTGGCAAGTGCACAAATACCATCCAAACTTATATACACTACGTCAGTGGTATTACAACCATAGAAAAAGAGAAATTCATAGGAGCCACACCAGCAGTGACTTTGTATCACTTCTGGTAATCAGGGAGTTCAGCCCTGGGGGGTTTATCTCATCCAGATCAAACCTTGTCCATTTCACAGTAAGGTGCAGGGAAGTCAGCATGCTAAGTCCATTGGTAAAGATCTGGGAAACAGTTGTACAGTTATAAATTAAGCATTACCTTCATGAACATATTTTATCACAGACTTAACATGGATTTAGAAGTGGCCATCACAGTAACTTAGCCATCATTTTAGTTGTAGGATAAATATCAACATATAGAGGCAAGGGGCAGTCTGTACATGCAATTTTTCTGGCCAGTTTTGACACATATAATATGGTGGACTATTCCTTCAAAATATTTAGACTCCACCACATAACCTTTTACAAAAAAAAAACAGTGAATTGGTTCAACAACTAAACATGCAACAGTGCTGAAGCTATATACTGACTAAGTGTTATATTATGATTGTAGTTTGTAAAGTAGTTTGTTCCACAAGGTTATATACAACGTTCCATGCTTTCCATCTTATTTCCTGATGATATGTAACTTCACACAAGTGACTACTGTTTTACAAAGTCTGCAGGTAATTCCATATTGCTGCATGTTTCCAGCAATATAAGGACCTTAACTTGCAGTAGTATAGCATAGAGGGATGGGATGTTGATACACTGAATGCTACCTATACTAAAGGAAAGGAGTTGTGCTCATTTTAAGTTCTTTTTTTTCCAAAGACATTGCCTAAACAAAGATAATATACTTGGTTGCTTTGAAAGAAAGTGTGTATTATCTTTGTTTAGTTAAAGTGAAGCATGCCAACTACGTAACACTGACTTTGCACAGCATCTCCCAGAGGCTTAATTTTCTTATACTGCTCATCCCCTCAGACCATTACTTACTTACAGAAGTCAGTGTCAGGGAAATAACATAAGCAGAGCTGAAAACAATTTGCCGTATCAGCCAGGCACTTACACACACACACACACACACACACACACACACACACACACACACACACACACACACACACACACACCAGTAAAGGACTACTCATAAAGGGAACTTCCATGTATTTCCATGTACTTTAGTAGGAATGCTTACAAACCAAGTTCTGCAGTCTAGTATCAGGCATGTTTGATGGTAGAGAATGGATGCTTTGAATGAGGAAAATATATATTTCCCCAAGCGATCCCTTCAGTAGTTTCACCAAGTATCAAAATGAAGTATTTCCCCCAGTAATCCCTTCAAAAGTTTGACCAAGTATCCACAAGCATCAAAATTAAACATTTCCCTAAGTGATACCTTCAGTAGTTACACCAAGTATGTATCCCAGTGATCCCTTCAGTAGAATGCCTAAAAATGTATAAGCAGCAAAATGAGACATTACCCCCAGTGTTCCCTTCAGTAGTATGCACAAGCACCAAAATGAAACCGTTTCCGAGCGATCCCTTCTATGGTTTCACCAAGTATGTGCAAACACCAAAATGAAACATTACCCAAATGATCCCTTCAGCAGTTTCACAAAGTACAATCACCAAAATAAAATATTTCCCCCAGTGATCTCTTCAGTAGTATGTCCAATATGCACAAGCACCAAAATTATTTTTCTTAGTGATCCCCTCAGTAGGTTGTCCACATATGCACAAGCACCAAAATGAAACATTTCCCTCAGTGATCCTTTCAGCAGTTTGACCAAATATATACAAGCACCAAAATGGAACATTTCCCCCACTGATAATTTCAGAAGTATGTCCAGGTATACACAAGCACCAAAATGAAACATTTCTCCAAGCGATCCATTCAGTAGCATGTTCAAGTGTGCACATGCAACAAAATGAAATATTTCCCCACACTGACCACTTCAGTCTTTCACCCTGGATGCACAAGCACCAAAATCAAGCAGTTCCCCAAGTGATCCCTTCGGTTGGTTAACCAAGTATGCAGGAGCACTTCGGGTCTATATTATAAAGTCGAAGCTTTAGGTAATTGAATACCTAAAGTTGACACCTAAAGAGCGAAAGCTGTAAATATCGAATGGCCACTTCCGTGAATTCTTTTGTAGGGAAAGAATTCACTTGGCTGGAGGGAAAAAAAATTTCAAACCCTAATCAAGTGGCAGGCTTTGCCCCCCACACCCCCTCTAACTAAACATATCAACTCCGAGATCACTCTACAGTGGAGAAAAGGGCAGATTCCCGATAATTCTTTCCCTACGAAAGAATTCGCAGAAGGGGCCATTCGATATTTACAGCTTTCACTGTTAAGGTGTCGATCTTTAGGTATTCAATTACCTAAAGTTTTGATCACCTAATATAGACCCAAGCACTTCATTGTCATCAAAATGAATAATTTCCCTCAACAATCCCTTCAGTAGTTTCACTAAGTATGCACTATCACCAAAATGAAACAGAACCACCAATGACCCCTTTCAGTAGTTTTCTCATGTCTGCACAAACACTTCACTGACACCAAAATGAACCATTTCTCCCAATGACTCATTCAGTAGTTTGTCCATGTCTGCATAAGCACTTCACTGACACCAGTAGTAATAACTTTCCCCAACAACCTCCTCAGTAGTTTGTCCATATATGCAGAAGGACTAACATATAATAAAAACATTTTTAAGTAAAGTCAATAATACTACCTCCTTTTAAAATTTATATATATATATATATATATATATATATATATATATATATACACACACACACACATATTCCTTTTTTGTCCTTTGCCTACACAACTCTGTATTGTCTTGACAAATTGCTGCTTACTGACACTAAAATAAATTGTTTTTGTATAGTGTCAGAAGCTCAACAGGTAGTGCCACTTACCTCTGGTGCAGAAGGCTATGAGTTCTATTCCTATAGAAGGTATGTCAGTTACTGATAGTGCCATGCAGTATAAAAGGGTTCTACACTCCTGAGTGTGTCATCCTTCAGATGAGACATTAAACTGAGGCGTCATTTGATTGGTGGATGTAAAAAAATCCCACAGCACCTACCAATAGGGGTCCTTTATTTATATAAAAAAAACTCTTATTTACAACACATGTACAAATATATATATACATATATATATATATATATATATATATATATATATATATATATATATATATACACACACAAATACACACACACACACACACACACACACACACACACACAAATGTATTTATACATATTCATAATTTCCTTTACAATCATACTAAATTTCCATCCCAACTAGTCCCCCACTTCTTTTTCCATAACCACCATCTGATTTTACTCAATATTGTTATTAAAATCCTTTTAGCACTAAACATAAATTCATTTATTCTTTCTGTCCGTTTAACCCACGTAACATAAAATAACTTTTTATCTATTCTTTTAACATATACTTTACTTCTATTCTTATATCTTATTTAATCATACCCATATTTATTTAATCCACTTCTATATATCTTCAAAAACTTCTTCCTTACAAAGTTTTGCCTATAACTTTTTTTACTCTTTTACATTTCAAAAACATGTGTTCTGTAGTTTCTTTTTTTGACAATGTAAACATTGTCCATCGCTTCTCTTTTAATGTGGCATATTTCTTTTTACTGGGAAGTTATCTATTACAAGTCTGCACAAAAAATCTTGACATTCTGCTTTCTGATTATGCCATTTATTTTTATTTGTATACCTTTAATTTTTTCATCTGTTAGATTTTCCCATCCTTTTACATAGCAATGTTTCATCATTACATTCTTAAACCATACTTTTCTATCTTGTTCTATACTATCATTTTTTATTGTCCACAAAAATATTTTTTCTTTGTAACATTTTATTTCTTCATTTATAGACTCTTTTTTTCTTTTACTGTTTTTACCATACCCCAGAATGTATAATACTTATATTTACTTATACTTAATCATCATACCACATGTACCTCCAGAATCGTCTGTCAACCTCACAAACAACATACCTATAAAACTATCCATGACCTAAACAACTTTAACCCACTTACATTTATCAATATTCTAAACTGTATAAATTGGAACTTTGTTAAACACCTACCCCTAGATGAAGCAGTTAACCAATTCAACACCTTATTCCTGAATACATTAAATAGGCTAGCTCCCCCAGAAGAAAGAAAATTAAAAATACATTTTCACCTTGGTTATCAACTCACACAAAATCAATCATGTGTGACAAGGAAAAAGCCTGGAAAACATACCAGAAACACAAATCCCCTTCTAGCCAGTCTCACTATAAAAAATTATATACTCTAGTCAAAACATTGTCACCAAGGAGAAGAAATCATACTGCTTAAACCCCCAGCAAACCTCTACATTCAACCCTAAGAAGTTCTGGCAATCTATCAAAAACATTATTTATCCTGGAACTAATTCAATTCTTCAGCCTTCCACCAACCACTAAATTGCTGACACTGCCTCCACATTCAGTACCTACTTTATTGAAAATATCTCTACTATTAAAAACAGCTTTATCTCTTCCCATACCACCACCTCACCTTCCATCTCCTCCCAGTCTCTGTTCTCTCTTAAACCTGTTCCAGCACCTCTTATTAAGAATGATCACTAACACTGTTTTAAAAACACTGTGAAAGCCTACCTATTAAACTAGCAGACCTGCCCTTGCCCCAATCCTACTTAATCTTCCTCTCCAGTCTGCTACAACTAACCCCATCCTTTTCCTCCTGGTCTTTTTCCTCCACACTCTGTTATCTATTTTTTTACTATACTTGTTCTAAAAAAATAGGCTATTCTACTGACTCTGTGGCACTGAACTGATGTGTCATTTTATCCCAGACTTACTTCATACCATATATATGTATGCATCCAAGGAATTTTATTGTGATAATGCATGGGAATCAATTATATGTGATTACTATAACACTTTATTGCTTTTGTCATATTATATTATGTAAATATGTAAGCATCGAATAAATTGTATTGTGTGTATGTATAGGAAGTAATTCTATGTGATGACTGTAATACTTTATTTCTTTTGTCATTTTATATCATGCATGTATCTTTTGGAGCTTTTTCCTTGGGTCTCCACTGAAAAAGGGAATCTGCCCAGTCAGACTAACCCCATCAACAAATGTCAAATAAATAAATACAATTAAACAGCTGCTTAATGAACTTAAACCTTAATCTCCTTCTGATGACAATCTCCCCAATGCATTCCTAAAAACTGCCACAAATGCCATAGCCTACCCTGTATCTATACTCATTAACAAATCTATTAATTAAAACTATGTTCCATCACTCTGGAAGAAGTTCTTTATTATCCCACTACATTAGGGTGGAAATTCTACTGAAATAGCTAACTACAGACCCATAGCTATACTGTCACCCATAACCAAAATTCTTAAAAAATGTATCCACAAACAACTCTTTCACTACTTACTAGAAAACTGTCTTCTCTGTCTGACCCAGCATGGTTTCAGACCAACACATAGCACCTCTACAGTCCTCGTATCCTTCACTAGTCAGTCAACATATCCTGTGACATGGGTAATTTCATCTCATCCCTATTCTTAGGTCTGTCTAGAGCTTTTGATACAGTCTCTCATCCTCGACTCCTATCTCAAATCTCCTTCCTTGGCTCTTCAGATAATGCCTTAAAATGGTTCTCCAGTTATTTATCTAACAGATAATCTGTCAAATTAAAATATTCTCTATCTTTTTATCTACCAGTCATCACTGCTGTTCCTCAGGACTCCATCCTAGGCCCTCTTCTCCTCAACATATTTATCAACAACCCCTCATGTCTATCTAAACATGCAACATCAGTCCAGTATGTGAATGACTCTACCCTAATATGTGCCTCTAACGATCTTACTGAACTACAATTTCTGACACAAAACACCTTCAACTCAATTGAAGCCTGGCTCACCAATAACTAGCTCTTGCTTAATCCCAAGAATACTAAACTCCTCTTATTCTTTCCTAAACAACACTCTCTTGACAAACTATCCTTCAGAATCACTTCCTTAAATAATACAGTCAAAGATGTTCCTCATACCACTAGGCATTACTATTGAAGACAATCTTAAATTTAACTTGCATATAAATAATACTGTCAAAGTAACCCAACAAAAACTTGGTATGTTATATAGGGCTAAACCATTCCTAACAAATTCTTCTTGAGCCAAACTTCCCAACATATACCTCTTACCTTCCTTTCTTTATGCCTCACCTATTCTAAATAACCTAAGTGCCACCCTGAAAATCAAACTTGCACAATGTTACAATAACATAGCAAAATTCACCACTGACCAATCTAATAAATCTCATCACTTTCTATTGCTCAAACAACTTAACTGGCTTGAGCTTCCACAGCAACTACACATGAACCAGCTACTCCTAACTCATAAAATACTCTACAGCCCCCTAGTCTCTCCAACCATCTCCTCTATCTTAAAATTCTGTCTTCCTCATCAGGAGCTTTGATCTTCTGACAAACATCTTCTATCTATTTATAAACCAATAAGATTCAGAGGCCATAGTCTCTATTCTTCCTGCATAGCCACATGTTTGAATAACTTGCCACCTACTATCCGACAAGTCCCTCACTACCAAAATTTCAAGACCCTGCTTGGTTATGCTCTTGTTCTTCACCTACCTAGCTCTCAGCACATATTAACTCCTTCTATTCTTGTATGAATTCTCCTTCTACTCACCTTGTTCTCCTTAACTATAAGACGTTTGCTTTCTGAATCCTTATTTACTCTTACTAGAAAAAGCCCTGTATCTATGTATTAACTACTTCCAATATTCCAAAAATACTTTTATTACCTGCAAGTTTTGTATATGTAACCTTTTATACGCTGTTATGTCTATATCTAGGGTTGTACATTTCACTGCTTGCAAAATTTCCTGTATCAACTTTATAATTTAAAAATCTGTAGCAAAGTTTATTTTATTCTCAATATTGTGTTTTGTATTGTGTATAATTCATGTGGAGCTTTTCTTCCTAGGCCTCCGCTGAAAATGGGTAATCTATACAAAGGCAGACTTTCTTGACTACCAAATGTCAAATAAAATGAAATGAAATAAATTTATATAATTTTACTACTAATCTGTCATCCTTTTCATTTATGTACTTTAAAACTTCATACAAATAGGTTCATACGTTTGTACTAGGCTATCGGCCCTAGGGCCTATACAAGCCTAGCCATAACAATTCCCTGGCTATTTCTTCCCACACTATTTACTTCCCTGGACCCCTGTCTAGCAGGGCGACTGACGTGATCCCTGGGGTGAATTTCCTTTCTCCCATCCAATCATCAAGGTTCCTTTTGAAGAGGGCCAAAGAGGTGCTCTGCTTGACATGTATGGGCAGTCTATTCCAGAGTCTGGGGAGTCTCTGGGTCAGAAGCCTATCCCTCCAGCATGTTTTGTTTATTGTGATGACAATATTTAGATCCCTGGAGTGTGTGGCTCTGAGGGATTGGGATTTCTTTAAGTGTAGCATGTCCAACAGCTCTGGGTTTGACATGACCTTGTATGTTAAGCAGAGATCGCCTCTGAGTAGACGATATGCGACAAGAGTATAGCTGGAGTTTTTTAAGGCTGTCAGCATAGGGCATCTGCTTTAGGCCTGTGATTCTTTTAGTGAGGTATTTCTGTGACCTTGCCAGTTGTTGCAGATGTCTTGAGCGGTACATACCAAATGGGGCATAGTATTCTATAATGGGTCTAATGAGGGATGAGTACAGTGGGACAATGACCTTGTTTTTTCTGGATGAAAAGCTCTTAGTGATGAGGTGTGCCATATAGAAGGATTTCCTGACTGTTGTGGCGATGTGGTTATTGAAGGTGAGACCACTGTCCACCTGTGTCCCTAAGTCTGTTATCACACTTTCAGTGTTTAGTGTACTGCCACCTATGTGTTAATTCATGGGTACATGTTTTTTTCCCAAAGGGGATAACTATACATTTCTTGGCATTGAGCTTGAGCCCATGGCTCTGGCACCAAGCATCTGTTTCTGTAAGGCCCTTTTGTAGAGTATCCACATAATTTGGGGATTTAATAATGGCTCCCAATTTGCAGTCATCTGCGAATTTTGATAGCCAGAGTCCCTTAGTGTTGGCCTGTACTTCAGAGAAGTAGATGCCAAACAAGAGAGGTCCCAGGACTGAACCCTGAGGTACTCCACTTTCACTTGCCTGGAGCTGGATTTGGAGTCAGCTACTTTTACAGTGTGGGTTTTGTCAGTAAGCCAGTTGGCAACCCATTGAGTGATGTAGGGATTAATGCCCAGCTTAGTAAGTTTATCTATGATTCCAGAGTGGGGGATGGTGTCAAAGGCCTTGGCGAGGTCCAGATAGGCTGTGTGAACTGCCTTACCCTCGTCCGCAGCTCTGGAGACTGATTCAAAGAAGTCAATAAGGTTCAGGAGACAAGAGTGGCCCTTCACAAACCCAAACTGGGTGGGGTCCAGTGTTTTAAGGTTGCCAATGTCTTTGTTTATAAGTTCCATGATAATACATTCCATGGCCTTGCAGATCAGGCTCATCAGACTGACGGGGCAGTAGTTCCCAGGATCCAAGGTGGATCCCCCCTTGTGGAGTGGGGTAACTGTAGCTGTGTACCACTCAGTGGGCACAAAGCCTGAGGTGAGGGTATGATTAAACATGACACTTAGGTGAGGTGCCAGTTCATTTTGTAGTTCATGTAGTACACAGCCTGGGATGTCATCTGGTCCCATGGATGCTGTATTCTTAGCTTTGGAGAGTGCGTTTTTTACCTGTGTGGCCATTATTACTGAAATTTGGCAATAAGTTGGCACTGAATCGATCTGTCAGGATATTGGCAATATCCTTGGGATCAGTATATTTAATGCCATTCTGTTGTAGCTCAGAGCAGATCTGAGCATTGCCATTTAGATTCTTGACATAGTTATAGAATGCCTTGTGGCTGTCTTTGGAATCTTTGGCAATTTTATTTTCCTAACTAGCTTTGGAGGATTTTATGAGGGATCTCAGCTTCTTACTGAGGCTGGTAAGGGAGTGTTTTTGCATCCTGGGATTTTCCTCTTTTCTGCAACAGTTTTTTTTCCTTTTGTTGTAAAGTTTGTTTATGGCAGGGGACCACCAGATTGGCTTCCTTTTTTTGGAGGAGAGAATCTTGGTTCTCGTTGGGATGGCACAGTTCCTGCATGACTGTATGTGCTCGTACAGTGCCTTAGTGTAGGACTCAGCAGTCGAACCTTCAGTTCCCATCTGCATGGGTGTCATGAAGTTTGTAACTTCTGACTTGAGTAGCATGAAGTTGGCTTTGGAGAAGTTTTTTTATGGAGATTTCCTTACTGGGGGGTGGGGTTGGGATGTGGATGTTAAGGGTGATTAGCTTATGGTTTGACCTGACCAATGAGGGGGTGACCATAGGTGTGGAGCATTGATTTCCCATGTTGGTAATGACTAGGTCTAGGATATTGGAGCCCTGGTGGGGCTATGGATTAGTTGATCCAGGGTATTGGAATTTATGAATTCCAAGAAATGTTGGGCAAAGGTGTTGGTGCCCGAGTAGTTTTCCCAGTTAATGGCAGGGTAGTTGAAATCACCCAGTATTAGGGTGTTTGGATGTATATTAATATTTTCCAGTATGTTTAGAAACATGTAGTAAGAATCTTGGGGCATGGTGGGGGATCTGTATCAAGCTACAATTTGGATTGCAGTCTTACCTAGTGCTAGTTGCACCTGGAGAATTTCAGACACATTGTGTTGGGCAACTAACCTGGTGGAGTGAATATCCTTGGTGAATATGGACACTCCTCCACCTTTAGTGTTTCTATCCTGGTTTGGTGGCCGAAAAGTGTGGTAAGAGTTGTAGCCTGGTATTGCAGGAGTGCTCTCTAGAGCCTTGAACCAGGTCTCAGTTACTGCACAGATATCGATGTTCTCCATTTTTAGGAGTGCCTCGAGAGAGTGCATTTTGAGGTTTAGACTTCTAGCATTGAGTAATGAATGTAATGAAGAAGCACATACCACTGGGTTAATTAACTCTAAACCTCCTTTCTCTTTATTTACATGCAAAACTGCTGTTTTACTGTGTTTAATTTAGAACCCTGTATAAGTGAAAAAAAAATCAGCAATAATTCCTTTTCAAATACTGTTGGCAACATAAACACACTTGCTAAGTAAGCTACTTTTCCAATCAGTACTGAATTTATCAAATAAGCCTTTTTCTGAATGATAATTTATATGTTCTCCATTAAATACACATTTGTTTTATTTCTTCTATTCTTTTTCCCATTAAATTCTACTTTCATCTTTATTCCCAAATTTTACACCTACAAAAAAATTTCATTCATTGTAAGATATATACACCCTGGGGAAAATTTAATAAAGCCTACATGGATTTATTTGCCATGTAGGCATAGTGGTACAGTGCTTACACAGAAGTAATCTGGCTATCTGCTTTCTGGATCACTCTACCTGCCTCGATTGCATGCATTTCACCTGCTTATGAGGTGGTTTGCATGCCAGTAACACTTCCATGTTTGCATGCTCATGAATGCCCCTTTACTAGGTCATACATTTACCTGTTATCCCAGGCCTCGTGTACTGCCATTATTTATTTGGCTGTCTACTGGTGCATTTCTACATCAGAGTGCCAGGTACACTCCCATTTGTCACATTAGGTTTGATTTCAGCCTGTCAGTGGCAGTCAGTATGTATTGCTGGAAACACCTGCTTTTCTTAAGATCTGTGTGGCCTAGTGGTTTAGTGCAGTAGGCTATAATTAACAGGGGCCTGGTTCCAAAACATGACAGGGGAGATTGTTTTATACATGTGGCTAACACTGTGAGAAACACATAGGATCATTAAGACACTTTAAAGCTCATTTAAGCAGGTATGTGTGGTGTGGCACTCCACGTAGCTCCATGCCAAAAATTTAAAAAGAAAAAGTGGGTGCTAGGACAGTGGTGAAATAGGTGCAAGCAGGGGGAAAACATAGTGAAAGGCAGGTGGGGATGTGCAGGATGGGTGTAGGGAAGGACCATAGCTTTCTATTTCTTGTACAGCAACAGCTGTGCAGTTTGACAGATTTTGTGGATGTATTTGGACTCTCAAGCCCCAGAGAGAGAGGTGAGGACAACATAAATGTGTTGTCAAGCCAATTGGACTAAATTAGTTGTGTCCAGTGGACACTTGTGTGAAATTGAGAGCTATGTATGGGCAATATTTTTTTTTGTGGGACAGGTGCCCATTTTTTTTCTTATAAGGAGAGAGTGAAATGTTGGGGAAGGGATATAGGTACGTGTGGGGAGGTAAGTTGCATAGGTGAGGATGCAATTGCAGACAGACAAGACAGCAGACAGGAGCAGTGTGTGATGCATGAGGGAGTAAACATCTTGGATGGGGAAGATGTTGTGGAATCCGAAATGTATGTGCCTCCAGACAGCAGCAGCATGACTGAGGTCCCCACCCTTGGGCAGTCCACACTGCTCCTTCACTGCCTGAAGGTGACTGTACTGGAGGCAAGGCACCAGGGCCACCTGGCCCCATGAGGTTGTCGAGTCTGCCTTCAATCTGGCACAGGGAATGTTCATAGCTCCTATGAACAATGCTGCACAACATGGCCGGTAGTCAGTTCTGGGTGACTACTGCTCCTCCACCACTGCTCCCAGGGGGAACGGGCCCTGTCCCCTGAGGCAATTCCACCCAAAGGTGGTGCAGAGCCAGAGGAGGGGGCACCACCGGCTTGGGTCCCAGATGTGCTGAGACCCAGTGCCACAGCTGACTGAGGCAGGGTAGGCAGATCAGCAGGAACCAGCTTACCCTGACATGCTGTGGTTATGGAGGTGAAGCAATACATTTAGGTTAGTTATGAACAAACCCATTGTTAGTATTAACAGCATGCCAGAACATTGGAAATAACCCCATTACATGTCAATGCATATTATGTGAAACACAACAATGAATAACAGAACAGTCAGTATATTAACAGCATGCCAGTAACAGTTATGGCATATAGCCAAAATAATAGGTAATTCAACAAGCTATGTTAATATGCAACCATTGAAATATTTAAAAAAAATAAAACGCACGCCCCAAAATAAAGTTTATGGAACAACCTGCGGTAGTGGTGCTGCGGTAGCGTTGTCGCCTCACAGCAAGACATTGTCATGTTCGATTCTCAGTTAGAGTGTCTTTTGTGTGGAGGCATGCGTGAATGGGCATGCCTTCGTTGAAGGTTGTGCATCAGGGCTGGTAACTCGGCACGTAAAAATCCACTACCAAACATTAGCGGACCGGAGTTCCACTGTGGTGACCCCTAACCGGGATAAGCCGAAAGACACACAACAACAACATATGTTAATAGTAAACCATAACCAATGCATAACAATAATAAATATTTGAAGATAAGGGGTGGGGAGGGAGAGAAATACAGTCCAGGCGATATAGTTGACAACAGTACTGCTATCTACTCTACAGGTCTGTCCTTTATTTATGTGTAAAAGTGCCCTATAGCTGCTGTGGCATGTACACACCGCTCAACCTATCCGCATGGGACAGTATGGGCCAAGCAGTAACAACTGCAGGTACACAACTATACAGAACACTTGCACATCAGGTGTACCTATATTTCTACCAAGGTGTACTGTGGGCTGATGTAATGTTACTTTGCTATTTACATAATCATGTCAATGATGCATCTGTGACAGAGGGATTACGCAACATTAGTTACATTCCCTGACAGCGTGACACTTAAGAGACATGCATGTGTACAGTATAGACAGTAAACAACTATCATGCCTTGTTTGGCAGGCATGGGGATAGAACCCAATAGCAGTGACTTCAGAGGACATCTGTATCAAATATATTAATTGACTGCAGAAACCTTTAACACACACTCCAGGCATTCAGCCATACCAAAGCTTACACATTTTATTTCTTTTCTTTTATTTTATTATTATTACACATATTTCCTGTATTTTATGCTGTATTTTCACATTCCTGGCAATGATTATAACAGTCTATGACATGTAAACACACAATAATATACTCATAATATGGGATACCTCACCCATTTACCTGTAGTGCCTGTGAAGAGAATAACTGTAAACATTATGTGGCTGCTACTGTAATATATAGATCTACATGGCACTGGATTCAAACCCTGGTCTGTATGTGGCAAAAATGTACTTCATGCACAGCATTTAACAAACTGAGCTGCTGAGTCACTGCTAATTACTGACTGACTGATATTTGCCTAGAACTTACCTGGCACCAAAATATGACCTGCTAATAGTGATACAGTTTTATACTTGACTGCAGTGACAGCTGAGCACACATTCATGACATTCATGCATGACAGAGATACTAGGAAAAGTATACATTACTACATAGAATTCAGGTGTACTCAATGCATTGTTAGTGTGCTGAATATCTATGAAGTCAACAAACAATATCCAATTATGGGTTATTATTTGCAGTGTACAACTAGTACACTGTTATACCTCACTGCAGCACCATACTTCACAGCCTGAATGCTTGTAGCTGACATGCGATGGTGAAAACAAAACAATCCTGTTGTACACAATTTACCTTAGTGTTATTGTTATTGGTCCATATGTCATTGCAGACCAGTTGTCATAAGTCATTTCTTACAAAACAACTCTGAACCTACACTTATTGCACAACAGACTTTAGTAGATATACCTTCATGCAGGTACTGATACTATTTTGTGTTTTTTATTGCAAAACAGTTGTAATTGACTGCATGCAAAACAGCCCTATTGCACAACAGACTGCATGCAAAACAGCCCTATTGCACAACAGACTTCATTAGATATACCTCCATGTAGGAAGTGATACCATTTCATGTTTTTATTGGAGAAAAGTTTTAATGATTGATATCTTGCAAAGCAGCCCTATGTCCACAGTGATTGCACAACAGACTTTATTAGAGAAACCTTCAATCAGTTACTGGTATAATTTCATGTTTTTATTGTACAACAGTTGCCATTATGCAGGTGTTGCAACACCGCTGTAATTCCACAGTTATTGTGGTACAAACTTTTATTGCATATACTTTATTACGGTTAATGCTTTCGTCTTCCCTGCTTATGGCACTACAGGTGGCAGTATGCACTTCTTGAAGTACTGATGTAAATCCACATTCATTGCAGTACAATCTTTACTGTATATACCTAATCAGAGTTAATGCTTTACTCTGTCTTGCTTATTTGACTATAGATAGCAAAATACATCTGTACTCACCACACTCACAGTGCAACCTGGCCAACTGCCTAGCATGCGCCTTGATGTTGTGAGCCCTCTCCTCTGCAGCTGTTGGGAAAGAAGCACACCATTATGCATACCAGTTTAGCAGACATTCAAGATTATATATTGGTGAAACACAGGTAATGGTACTTACATACATCTGGAACATTCCCAGCCCGGAATTCTTATAACCAGGTGTCTAAGAGGGCCCCCTTCCATCTTTTCAGGTCATTATGGTGGTGACAACACTGCCCACCTGTGTGGGGGATACCAGAGTGCCAGCCAGTTCCAGGCCTCCACCTTGCACACTGAGCCCTGGTAACCTCCCTGCATCAGCTGGCCCTCATGTTTTTTTTACAAGACATCCAACCATGACCCTGGACTCCTGAATGCCCCACTGCTGCTCCCAAATGTTCAAACCCTCTCCAATGCCTGCCATTGTATCCTTCAGAGACAGAACTCCAATAGATTATGCTGTATTCCCACCTATTGGGGTTAATATAGTCTGTTTTCCCATCCTTACATGCCATTTGGCAATATCTGAAACTGCGATGCATCGCTTAATACTGCACAAACCAGCACAGCTGAGCTGAGCAGTGCTAAAAATGTATGCTTAACAGTGCTTAGTGGTGTGCCAACCAGCTAAGCAGAGCTGAGCAGTGCATAAACAATTTCAAATATTGTGTTTATGCAGTGCTTAGCAGGGCTTAGCAGGTCTTAGCACAGCTTAGTTGAGTGCAGCAGGCCAGTATTTAAAAATAATTTGCATAATTTATATTTTGAACAAAAATGCTAACTTGCTCTTCCATGTATTCAATCCCTGCACCTACTACAGATGAGGCCATAACTGTAACCATTTAGCAACATAAGTATGTGAAATTTTGCTATACCTTTACATATACCTCTGAGCTACTTTTAAGCAGTGCTGAGCACTGCAGCGTGCCATGCTAACCCACTCACTTGTGTTTAAACTTGACCTTTACAGACAAATTAAATATATCTGGTTTATATTTTTAGATGCCTGGCAGTTGACTTGGCACTGCTTAGCACTGCTGCGCTCTGAGCCATGCCATACAAGCATGCTTTTTAAAAAAATAAAATACATTGCTGTAATACAATTGGAAATTGCAGGGAGTGTGTTACTCATTTGCAGAGACAGTTAGCACCACACTCCCTACACTGATTCAGTAACTGTGTCCCACAGCTCTCCCTCGGCAACATGCCATGATTAATATTCATGGTGCGCTGCTGAGGGGGAACAGTGTACACCAACATGGTAACATTCCATGTAGGCTCTACACTACACATATTTTATTAAATCTAGGGGCCTATCTTTACTACTCACCTAAGCCTTTATTTTTCTTTTTATTTAAAGCCACCCATCACCTCTAGACACTCATTTGTTAAATTATTACTTCTTTTATCCAAATTATGATTTTTTGTGTTTGTTTTTACAGTTATTATATTGTCATCTGCATATGTTAACAGAACTGGAATTCTTAATCCTTCAGGTGTTATATACCTCATCTCCTTCATTTTGTGATTTATCTCACATACTATTACATTCAACACAATTACTTTCATAACTGATCGGGTGGTGTAGTGGTAGCGTTGTTGCCTCATAGCAAGAGGTTCTCCCATTTGATTCTCTGCTGGAGTGCGGGGAGTGCCTTCTGTGTGGAGTCTGCATGTCCTCCCCACGGTCGAATGGTGTTCCGAAAGACATGCGTGAATGGGCGTGCCTTCGTTGAAGGTCGGGCATCAAGCTGGCAACTCGGCACTGTAAAAATCTACTGCCAATCATTAGCGGACCGGAGTTCCACTGTGGCGACCCCTAACCGGGAAAAGCCAAAAGACAAACAACAACAAAGAGTATACAACTCATTTTACATTCTTCTCGTATACCACTCTTCATAATTAACTCTTGGATTAAACAGCCATTTACAAGTATTTTACCTTATTATTACTATACACTGACATACATAATTTCCTAGCTTTCAAAGTTATATTATAGTCTTTCCTTATTAACCATAAGATCTCATGTCCAGTTGTATCAAATGCCTCATTAAGGTCACCTATCATGATTTTCACCTCTTCATTTCTATTCATAATGTCACCCACACTTTCTCTAACTATCATTAATAATTCTTGACAACCCTTCCCCTTTATACTATATATACTAACTTCTATAATATTTTCCATTTTAGTTTCAAATCTCTTTTGTCTTATTTTCATAAAATTCTTATAATTATTATTATTCAACACTACAGGTCTCCAGTTTTTTGCTTGTCTTCTATCTTCATTTTTCCATATGAATTTAAGTATTCCACTACATAATTCTTTATACATAAAACTGTCATTTAACCATTCATTCAAAATCTTTATTTTTTTGCCAGTCCCTTAAATGTTTATACATTTCATACCCTATTCCTTCTGGTCCTGCAGCTGAATCTATATTTACTTGTCCTAATATTTTATCCAGCTCATTTAAAAAAAAACTCCTTTTACAAATCTGTATTTTCTTTTCCTGTTAACCTTTTTACTTTCCATTTTTTCACTACATTCTTTTTTCTTTAAATAATTCTTGTACATATTGTACTACACTATTCAGAATCTTTTTTTGAGTTCTTTGTATTTCTCCTTTTACATTTTGTATTTCTCTCATTACACTACCATATTCGTTTACTAATCTTCTTATGTTTTTCTTTGTAAAAAATATCTTTGCATATATAACAATTCTTGTATTTTTTCTTGATTTCTTTCATGTAATTCTTTTTTTTTTTGTAAAAGTACTTTCTATCATTATGTTCTAAATCTTCCAATGCATCATTATGTGTTCTTGTATATTTTTCTTTTTCTGCTTTTCTCACATCATATTGCCACTGTGAAAAAAAATTATATTTTTCCTTAAGTATCGTCGACAATTCAGACCAGTTTTTATAAAATATTCTCATAGTAATATGATCTTTCCATAACTGTATTATTACTCTCTTTCCTTCTTCACTCCATGCTTTCTCATTTATCATTTTTTATTAATTTGCCTATTTTTATATATTCCTAATTTTGCTTTATCTCTAGCCTTATTGCAAGGTATTCACAAAATTCTGTTTCAACTACCTCCCTTTCTCCAATAATTAAACTTTCTGATACTATAAAACAATCTCTTTCAATTCTATACATACCTTTTTTGTAAGTCTATGAACTTTTGTCCCAAAATATTAACTTACTGTATCTTATAACTTCTAACATTTCTCTTATATAATTTCCTTTCTTTTTATGATTGCCTCTTAAACCACAAAGTCTCCAGTTATTATACTATTCATATTTAATACTTTACAATTAGTATAAGCATATAATGCTATAATTATCTATACTTGTTCATTCCATTTTAAATCTACAATGGTGAATCTCCCCATTTTTGCTAAAGTTACATCTAATATTGTTAGTGCATTTCTACAGAAAACAGCTATTCCAGAAATCTCTCATTTCTGAAATTCCAGATTGCCTTTCCTCCCCATAGTTTCTCTGTTTGTAATCTTTCTTAATTTGTTAAAAATCTTGTGTCTTCTAATACAACACCACTCTAAAATCCCTAATCTTCTTGCTATATTAAATACTATTCACATTTACAGAAATCACTGTAAATATTCATTTTCTCTTTTCCTTGGATGTGTGGTTTCATAGGTTTATAGATAATTACTAGGCTAGCTTTCTTAATAGGACATTCTAAACTTAGTCAAATTCCCTCCCAAAGGCAAGAATCAGACACTGTACTTTGTGTCTGTGATTTAAGCACCTTAAACATTATACCAGCCACAAGGGCCACAAGCCATTAGCTGTATATATATATATATATATATATATATATATATATATATATATATATATATATGGGTTCCCTTCATATGAACGAAACCTGGAAGATCGGGACCAGATGTTCGACACTGTAGAACATTGAAACCCCAGAAGCGCAAAATTTTAAATCCTGACATTACGGGATTGTGTTTAGCGCTGCTGGTGTTCCAATGCCCGTAAGTATGTATGTGTAAGTGTCTGTTTGAGGGGTACTGGTGTGTGTAAGTGTGTGTTGTGAGTGTGGTGTGTGTTTGTTTGGGAATGTAATGTGTGGGTGTGTGTGCCTTGTGTGTCTGTTTGTGCGATCTCGGAGTTTGAACAATAAAGAAGGGGGGTGTTAGGGTGCATGGGGGGCTTGCCGCCCTGCCTATACGGTTTGTAGTATTGTGTGTTAGGTACTTTGGGGTTGTTGTGTGTATGTGTGTGTTTGTGATGTTTGTATTGGTGTTTTGTGGTTTTGGGTTTTGTTGTTGTGAATGTTCGTTGTTGTGGGGTTTCATTGATGTGGTCTCGTTGTTTTGGGTTTTGGTGAAGTGGGCTGTCGTTGTAATGAAGCAGATCCATATATATATATATATATATATATATATATATATACATATATATATATATATATATATATATATATACTTTTTTCATCTATTTCCTTTCACTTTTCTTTTCTACTTTTCCCTTTAAATTTTCATTTTCTGTCTTTTACTCTTTTACCAAGAACAATTTTTTTCTTTTACCACCTCCAAATTTATATGCTCTTCATCACTTATTTCAGATCTTTCTTCTATTTTTTTCTCATCTGTTTTTATTTCTAATTCTACTTCTTCTAAAATTTCTTCTCTTTATTCATTTTCTTCTCTTTCTTTTTCTTTTTCCTTATTCTTATTTTCATTTTTGCAATCCATCCATAAACGTCCAATTTTGTTACATTTATAACATTTCAGTTACAGTTTTTGTATCATGTCCTTTTTCTCCATATATATAACATTTTCTGTTGTCACAGTTACTTATTAAATGTCCTTCTTTTCCACAATAAAAAAAACATATTTTGGGTTGTCCCAAGTATTTTACATTTATCATGCTTGGTATATGTATAATGTTTTCTCTTTATTTTTATCACAGTATTATAATCCCAGACACCAGTCAATTAACCCCTTTGTCACAAACATTTGCAGTGTCTAGTACTTCTTTACTTAAAGTTTTCAAATGTCCTTTCAAAGTCTCTAATTCTACCTCTGTTTGAAACTGTACACATTTTTTTGTGTGTTTCCCGATTAAATGCTTTTATCACATAAAGATCCTATGGGTTACAGCCTTTCTTCTCTCATATTTTCCAAAAAAATTTTCCATTGAAAAAATTCTCAAATATAATGTCACAAAATTTCTTTCTCTTAATAAGAATAAACACTCTTGTCTCGTACTTTTATAGATAAGGGAGCTGTTAAATTTTCTCACACTTCATAACTGTCCGTTTCTTTGCCTTCTTTGCTTTAAATCCTTAGCACATACTACCATTTGCCTTATTTTCTCCCCTCCTGCCTTCTTTTACTTTCTCTGTATATCTTTTCTTTTCCATCTCACCACTATTTTTCAGGATTGTGTCTGCATCATCCTTTTGTATTTTCTTCATAATGCCCCCCCCCCCCCCCCCAGAAAACATCTCCTTCATTTTCTGACTCACTCGGCTTCATTATTTCTTTAAGTAAATCATTCTGCAACCTTTCAGACTAGAGGGTTGCAATTATACATCTGTCATTTGCTGACTCATCTCCATCAAGCAGATTTCTTTGAAACATCTCCTCAGAATCCTGCACACATTCTCTGGTCTCACTATTTGCTTTCTCCTCCATTTCTCTCACCTCTCCATCATCTCTTTCTCTCTCTCTCTCTATCTGCATGCCTGCTTTTGCAGGCTGCCTCTGCATGTGGAATGGAAAGAGAAAGTGCTCCTGCAAATTGGGTCCCACTGACAACAACAAATGGTAGGGGAAGTTCCCCAATGCCCTGGCTAAATTTCCCTTACTGGTATAAATAGCATATCAGGTCTCCCCTGATAGAGGCTACTAGCCTAGTGGGACTAACCCGGTCAACAAAGGATAAATAAATAACATTTCTCCAAATGACCCCTTCAGTAATATGTCCATGTCTGCCCAAACACCAGTGACACCAAAATGAAACATTTCCCCAAACTACCCCTTCAGTGGTTTGTCCATGTCTGCACAAGCACTTCACTGACACCAGCATTGATTATTTTCTACCAACAACCCCCTCAGTAGTTTGTCCACAGTACAATAAAAATATTTCTTTAAGTCCAGTCAGTAATTGTACCTCCTTTTAAAACATATGGCAGTACATATTCATTTTTCCTCTTCCCTTTTGCAACTCTGTATTCTCATGGTAAATTGTTGCTTATTGGCATAAGTTAGGGCCATTTACACATTTAATATGCAGATGAGGTCCTTTTAGGTTCATCTATATGAATCCTACTGATGCCCCATTGTGCAATGCCCCTTATCTGTGTATTAGCTGTCCCCCATCATTTATACCTTAAGCATGTTAGGCTTTTGCAACAGGGAGGTGTGTTTAATAAAATGCCTCCACATTTTCATAGTCATCCTGAAAGATGTGATTTGCATAACCATGTAGCATTGCTGATTATGGATTACCACTATGAAAGTGTGAAAAGCTGGACTATGAATACTGATTTATAATTCTGCCTGGCTTCATCTCTGAACTCATGAGTAGGCATTTGAGTACCACTAAATGTTTTGTAATACATTAGTGTTACCAGTGCTTTTTCAAGTTAAAAATGTAATGGCTGCTTGCTAGCAAGTTTTTCATTTTACCTGCTGATATAATTTGAGTGTAAGGGGATAAGAAATGAAGCATAGCTGCAGAATTGTAAACAAGCAGCTAGCTTGCCTGTGTGAGACATTGTTTCAGCAAATAATGACTGACTTGCTCTGGTTTTGTGTTGCTTCTATCAATAAATAAATAAAAAAGTCAGCCATTTATTTGGGTTTTTCTTGGGTTCAGCAATGTAATATGGTTCATTGTGGATTATGGTTCATACACGATACCCCCAAATGGTGTGACACTTTAATTCATACACCATGGCTGTCCTTACAGTTAAGCAGAGACAAAGTCATAATACATAGAACTGAAATAGTTTTTTTTTCTTAATAAGTATTTCAACACTAATCAGGGGCTTTTGTTATTTAAAGCTATGATGGATGTACTGGCAGTAGCAGGCCAACCTCAAACAGAGCCAGATGGAAAATTCAATGTCTTTACACCATATAAATCACTGATGTTCTTTTAAGTACATTGATCAATCACAAACACACACACACACACACATATGTAAGCACATGTATAGACACACACACATATACACATATGCACACAAACATACACGCACACGCGCGCATATACATGCACACGCATGCATGTACGCAAATGTACACACACACACACACACACGTACACACACGCACATGCACACACATTTATATTTCAGCTTCTCCTTCTACAAAACTGATTCTATGCCACTCTTAACCTGCACACTTTAAACTGATTTTACAAATTACCCAAATGGTGAAATGACAGTAGGCTACTACTAAATGAAAAAAATAAAAAACAATAAATACATAAAAAAGGTTAAATCCTTTGACAAGTAATACCTGTCTTTTAGAGACTAGCATCTTAGCTCTCTCAAAATCCATAAAGGAGGTGAAAACATGGAACTATTTGACTATAGGAAGTGAGTGCAGTCTCACTTTCAATGAACATGTGAATAAACAGTTAAACCTACTATCAAAAACTCAAGGTGTTATCTTCTTCTTCTTCTTCTTCTTCTTCTTTCAGCTGCTCCCGTTTGGGGTCACCACAGTGGATCAACTGTTTCCATTTCTTCCTGTCCTGTGCATCTTGTTCTGTCACACCAACCACCTGCATGTCCTCTCTCACCACATCCATAAACCTTATCTTAGGCCTTCATCTTTTCCTGTTACCTGGCAGCTTCATCCTTAGCATCTTTTTCCCAATATACTCTGCATCCCTCCTCAGCACATGTCCAAACCAACATAATCTTGCCTCTCTGGCTCGGTCTCCAAACCTTCCGACCTGGGCTGACCCTCTAATATCCTTATTCCTAATCCTGTCCATCCTCGTCACACCCAGTGCAACTCTTAACATCTTCAATTCTGCCACGTCAAGCTCTGACTCCTGCCTTTTTGTCAATGCCACTATCTCCAACCCATATAACATAGCTGGTCTCACTACCCTCATGTAGACCTTCCCTTTCACTCTTACTGGTACTCGTCTGTCAGAAATCACTCCTGGCACTCTTCTCCACCCACTCCATCCTGCCTGTACTCTTCTTCACCTCTCTTCCACACTCACCATTACTCTGAACTGTTGACCCCAAGTATTTAAACCCATCCACCTTTGCCACCTCTACTCCCTGCATCTTCACCATTCTTCTATCCTTCCTCTCATTCACACACATATATTCTGTCTTAGTCCTGCTGACCTTCATTCCTCTTCTCTCTAGGGTCCCCTCCACCTGTTCCCTACTCTCACTAAAGATCACAATGTCATCTGAAAACTTCATAGTCCATAGGGACTCCTGTTTGATCTCATCTGTCAACCTGTCCATCACCATTGCAAATAAGAAAGGGCTCAGAGCTGATCCTTGATGTAATCCTACCTCCACCTTAAACACATCCATCACTCCCACAGCAGACCTCACTGCTGTCACACTACCCTCATACATATCCTGTACCACTCTTACATACTTCTCTGACACTCCCGACTTCCTCATACAATATGACAACTCCTCTCTAAGCACCCTGTCATTTGCTTTCTCTAAGTCCACAAAGACACAATTCAACTCCTTCTGACCTTCTCTGTACTTCTCCATCAACACTCTCAGAGCAAACATCACATCTGTAGTGCTCTTTCCTGGCATAAAACCATACTGCTAATCACTAATCATCACCTGCCTTCTTAAACTAGCTTCCACTACTTTTTCCCATAACTTCATGCTGTGACTAATCAATTTAATCCCTCTGTAGTTACTACAGCTCTGTACATCACCCTTATTCTTAAAAATCGGTACCAAAATACTTTTTCTCCATTCCTCAGGCATCCTCTCACTTTCCAAGATTTCATTAAACAATCTAGTTAAAAACTCCACTGCCATTTCACCTAAACACCTCCATGCTTCCACAGGTATGTCATCTGGACCAACAGCCTTTCCATTCTTCATCCTCTTCATAGCTATCCTTACTTCCTCCTTGCTAATCCCCTGCAATTCATGATCCACTATCCGCACATCATCCAACCTTCTCTCCCTCTCATTCTCTTCATTCATCAGCCCCCTCAAAGTACTCTTTCCATCTGCTCAACACACTCTCCTGGCTTGTGAGTACATTTCCCTCATTATCCTTTATTACCCTTACCTGCTGCACATCTTTACCAGCTCGGTCCCTCTTTCTAGCCAATCGGAACAGGTCCTTTTTTCCCTCCTTAGTGTCCAACCTTTCATACAACTCTTCATACGCCTTATCTTTAGCCTTCACCACCTCTCTCTTTGCCATGCACCTCATCTCCTTATACTCTTGACTACTTTCTTCATCTCTCTGACAATTTCACTTCTTCTTCACCAACTTTTTTCTCTGTATACTCTCCTGTACTTCTTCATTCCACCACCAGTTCTTCTTGTCCTTCTTCCTCTTTCCAGATGTCACACCAAGCACCTTTCTAGCCATCTCTCTTGCTAGCTCTGCTGTAGTTACCCAGCTATTCAGTGACTCTTCACTGCCACGTAGTGCCTGTCTAAACTCTTCCCTGAACTCCACCTCACAATTACCCTTTTTTCAATTTCCATCATTTCATCCTTGGTGCTGCCCTCACAGTCATCCTCCTCTTCTTGATCACCAATGTCATCCTACAAACCACCATCCTATGCTGCCTAACTACACTTTCCCTGCCACCACTTTACAGTCTGCATTCTCCTTCAGACTGGACCTTCTACATAAGATATAATCCACCTGTGTGCATCTTCCTCCACTCTTGTATGTCACCCTATGCTCCCCCCTCTTGTTAAAATACGTATTCACCACAACCATGTCCATCCTTTTCACAAAATCCACTACCATCTGACCTTCTGCATTCCTTTGCTTAACACCATACCTACCCATCACTTCCTCATCCCCTCTGTTCCCTTCAACAACATGCCAATTGAAATCAGCTCCAATCACCAGTCTCTCACCCTTTGGTACAGTCATCACCACTTCATCCAACTCACTCCAGAATTTTTCTTTCTCATCCATCGCACACCCAACTTGTGGAGCATATGCACTAACAACATTCATCATTACACCATCAATTTCCAGCTTCATAAACATCACTCTGTCCGACACTCTTTTCACCTCCAAAACACTCTTAGCATACTGTTCCTTCAGGATAACTCCTATGCCATTTCTCCTCCCATCCACACCATGATAAAACAATTTGAACCCGCCTTCGATACACCTAGCCTTGCTCCCCTTCCATCTGGTCTCTTGCACACACAATATAAAAACTCAAGGTGTTATATAGAACAAAATGAATGCTGAGTGCAGCAGTGTGTTGCCTTCTAGATAAAGTAGTTTGGCTACCCAAATACTGTATGGTTCTTGGTTGATCTTAAAAAACAAGTCCACTAAAACGTGCAGTTAGCCTATAACAAGATAGCTCAAGTTGCTGCAGACCTACCAGCTCCTCCCAATCACCATCTTACTTTACAAAACTTAGGATGGACACACCCCAACAACAAACTTACATATCATCAGCTTCTCATCATAGATGACCCTCTGTATAAGAGTTTCTGCCATGATATGGTTTATTTTCTGTGATGGTATTATCCAGTAAGAAATCTAAGATCCACACAGGACTTATTTACAACAAAAAGAAACTCCAAATCAGATAACACATCTTCAGCTCATATGCTTCCTTCTTCTTGAAATAACCTTCCTTATCAATTAAGTCAACTTTCTTCTAGGAGTTTAAGAAAACTCTTCAAGAATTTTTCCATAAATCTCTGTGCCTAAGGGTCCTTTTCCCTTCCCTTGAGTATCACCTTTATCTAAGTTACTTTATCTGTGTTAGAATTGCTCTTGTATAACATTTTCATCCAGATATGTCTTTCTTCACTTACTTACTTACTTATTTCTTATAAATATATCACTTAAAATGAAAAATAAACATATAGTAGCATTACAATGTTATACAGTTTTAGGCCCTAATGTATTACCTTATTCCATTAAGAGTCTAAAGAAAAAGAACTATCTATGTTGCACTAAGTGAATCTTAACTGGTTTACATTACAAGGGCAACATATAGGTTCATAGGTTCATAGGTAAGTACTAGGCTATCTGCCCAAGGGCATTTATAAGCCTAGCCAGAATGTGCCGGCTTTCACCAGCCCCTTAAATTAGTTCCCTGTGCCTCTGTCCAGCAGAGCCATCAGTTCCCTGCACCACTGTCCAGCAGAGCCATTAGTTCCCTGCACCTCTGTCCAGCAGAGCTATTAGTTCCCTGCACATCTGTCCAGTAGAGCCATTAGTTCCCTGCACCACTGTCCAGCAGAGCCATTAGTTCCCTGCACCACTGTCCAGCAGAGCCATTAGTTCCCTGCACCACTCTCCAGCAGAGCCAGTGCAGTGATCCCCGGGGTAAATTTATGTGCACTGCATGTTTACAAATGCCTATTCATATATCACCTGCATTTTATTACTTTTCAATTACATTTACTGATGGCTGTAATTTTCTGTTTTTTAGTTCTGTTTCTTATGTAGAGTGTAGATGGCCTATTGCATGGTTAGCACATCTATATGTGACATTTCCAGGTTTTCATTTTCTAGGACCATCAAAAATGTCTATATTTTGAAATAGTAAATGTCTAGCATTCCTTTTGTGGATGGCTTTTATAAAAGGATGTATGGCATACTAAAAGTTCTTTTTTGCCTCAAAAATGTTGTAAGTTGAATTGTTATACCTTAATACCTACTTGCTTATTCACCTGTGATATTAAAATGAACTATGAAACTATCATTTTAAGTGACGTTAACATAGACTGGTCCAAACTTTCCACTAACTGCCCACTGACCTCCATCAACCTCTATGGATTCCACCAACTGATATCATCCCCTACTTACCTACACAGCAACACCTCTTCCTTTTCTACCATTGACTGGATTCTCACTAACTCTCCCAGCCTTTACCACAACCCAACTACCTTACCAAACTCTTTGAGTGACCACCTTCCTACTAGCATACTTTGCCACTCTCCACAAGCAAATAAACCCCACTCCTATAGAGACTTTCGTAGCTTACATAACTTTAATTCAACTGAATTTAATGCTATCCTCTCTAATATCAACTGGTCCATCCTTAAACAATTGCCTCTGAATGATGCTGTTCACAAATTTAATAGCATATTCCTTGATATTCTCAACTCCCTAGCCCTATAAGACAGATTAGAATCAAGGCTAACTTTGCCTCCTGGCTCTCTAAGAAAACTAAATCACTCATGCAACACCGTGACAAAAACCTGGAAAACATGGACTAAGACTAAACAAGCCTCCCTTCTTCTTAAATACAAAGAACTTTAGAATCTTGTCAAAAGACGTGTCTGTAAAGACAAAAAAATCTTATAACACTCCCCAGAATAACTGTAAAACACATCTGCAGAAATTCTGGTCCACCTTAAAGAAAATCCTCAATCCAGGGTCCACCTCAAACCCCTCTCCTTACCCAAACAATAGCCCACTAGAAACTGCTACCTTTCTCAATAGACACTTCATTGAAACTGTCCAGAAACTTACTCCTTCAAACCACTACACAATCACCATCTATGTCCCTCCCAAGCCTCTAAACGGTAATCTCTTCTCCTTAAAACCAGTCCCAACCTCATATATAAAATCACTCCTTCTTAAAGTAAAACCTTGCTCTCCCTCCTCTGACAACCTACCACCCACTTTCCTCAAATTAGCTGCTGAATCCATTGCTTATCCAGTATCTATCTTGATTAATAGATCTATCCAGGAATCTACAGTGCCAGATGTTTGGAAATCCTTCTTCACCACCCCATTGCATAAAGGAGGAAACTCTACACAACCATCAAACTTTTGCCCAAATGCCATCCTCTCTCCTCTCTCCAGACTTATGGAAAAATGTGTACACTCTCAACTCCTTCACTTTCTCCTCCAACAGAACCTCCTCACACCCTCCCAACATGGCTTCCGCACTAACCACAGCACCTTTACAGCTCTCCTCTCATTTACACACACAATAGCCGAAGCTCAAGACGAAAACCTCCTAGTATCCAGCCTCTTCCTTGATCTCTCAAAAGCTTTTGACACTGTCTCTCACCATTTACTCCTGACTAAACTGTCTAACCTCTGCCTGGCTCCCTCCTGTCTCTCACCCTTTACTCCTGACTAAACTGTCTACCCACTGCCTGGCTCCCTCCTGTCTCTCACCCTTTACTCCTGACTAAACTGTCTACCCTCTGCCTGGCTCCCTTCTGTATCTCACCCTTTACTCCTGACTAAACTGTCTAACCTCTGTGTGGCTCCCTCCTGTCTCTCACCCTTTACTCCTGACTAAACTATCTACCCTCTGCCTGGCTCCCTCCTGTTTCTCACCCTTTACTCCTGACTAAACTGTCTAACCTCTGTCTAGCTCCCTCCTGTCTCTCACCCTTTACTCCTGACTAAACTATCTAACCTCTGCCTGGCTCCCTCCTGTCTCTCACCCTTTACTCCTGACTAAACTGTCTACCCTCTGCCTGGCTCCCTCCTGTCTCTCACCCTTTACTCCTGACTAAACTGTCTAACCTCTGCCTGGCTCCCTCCTGTCTCTCACCCTTTACTCCTGACTAAACTATCTAACCTCTGCCTGGCTCCCTCCTGTCTCTCACCCTTTACTCCTGACTAAACTGTCTACCCTCTGCCTGGCTCCCTCCTGTCTCTCACCCTTTACTCCTGACTAAACTGTCTACCCTCTGCCTGGCTCCCTCCTGTCTCTCACCCTTTACTCCTGACTAAACTGTCTACCCTCTGTCTAGCTCCCTCCTGTCTCTCACCCTTTACTTCTGACTAAACTATCTACCCTCTGCCTGGCTCCCTCCTGTCTCTCACCCTTTACTCCTGACTAAACTATCTACCCTCTGCCTGGCTCCCTCCTGTCTCTCACCCTTTACTCCTGACTAAACTGTCTACCATCTGCCTGGCTCCCTCCTGTCTCTCACCCTTTACTCCTGACTAAACTATCTACCCTCTGCCTGGCTCCCTCCTGTCTCTCACCCTTTACTCCTGACTAAACTGTCTACCATCTGCCTGGCTCCCTCCTGTCTCTCACCCTTTACTCCTGACTAAACTATCTACCCTCTGCCTGGCTCCCTCCTGTCTCTCACCCTTTACTCCTGACTAAACTATCTACCCTCTGCCTGGCTCCCTCCTGTCTCTCACCCTTTACTCCTGACTAAACTGTCTACCATCTGCCTGGCTCCCTCCTGTCTCTCACCCTTTACTCCTGACTAAACTATCTACCCTCTGCCT
Source organism: Protopterus annectens (assembly GCF_019279795.1). Classification (NCBI taxonomy): domain Eukaryota; kingdom Metazoa; phylum Chordata; order Ceratodontiformes; family Protopteridae; genus Protopterus; species Protopterus annectens. The sequence continues at coordinate 1,584,930,699 of NC_056737.1, read as the reverse complement.
GGCTCCCTCCTGTCTCTCACCCTTTACTCCTGACTAAACTATCTACCCTCTGCCTGGCTCCCTCCTGTCTCTCACCCTTTACTCCTGACTAAACTGTCTACCATCTGCCTGGCTCCCTCCTGTCTCTCACCCTTTACTCCTGACTAAACTGTCTACCCTCTGCCTGGCTCCCTCCTGTCTCTCACCCTTTACTCCTGACTAAACTGTCTAACCTCTGCCTGGCTCCCTCCTGTCTCCCACCCTTTACTCTTGACTAAACTGTCTAACCTCTGTCTAGCTCCCTCCTGTCTCTCACCCTTTACTCCTGACTAAACTATCTAACCTCTGCCTGGCTCCCTCCTGTCTCTCACCCTTTACTCCTGACTAAACTGTCTACCCTCTGCCTGGCTCCCTCCTGTCTCTCACCCTTTACTCCTGACTAAACTGTCTAACCTCTGCCTGGCTCCCTCCTGTCTCTCACCCTTTACTCCTGACTAAACTATCTAACCTCTGCCTGGCTCCCTCCTGTCTCTCACCCTTTACTCCTGACTAAACTGTCTAACCTCTGCCTGGCTCCCTCCTGTCTCTCACCCTTTACTCCTGACTAAACTGTCTACCCTCTGCCTGGCTCCCTCCTGTCTCTCACCCTTTACTCCTGACTAAACTATCTACCCTCTGCCTGGCTCCATCCTGTCTCTCACCCTTTACTCCTGACTAAACTATCTAACCTCTGCCTGGCTCCCTCCTGTCTCTCACCCTTTACTCCTGACTAAACTGTCTACCCTCTGCCTGGCTCCCTCCTGTCTCTCACCCTTTACTCCTGACTAAACTATCTACCCTCTGCCTGGCTCCCTCCTGTCTCTCACCCTTTACTCCTGACTAAACTGTCTACCCTCTGCCTGGCTCCCTCCTGTCTCTCACCCTTTACTCCTGACTAAACTATCTACCCTCTGCCTGGCTCCCTCCTGTCTCTCACCCTTTACTCCTGACTAAACTGTCTAACCTCTGCCTGGCTCCCTCCTGTCTCTCACCCTTTACTCCTGACTAAACTATCTAACCTCTGCCTGGCTCCTTCCTGTCTCTCACCCTTTACTCCTGACTAAACTATCTACCCTCTGCCTGGCTCCCTCCTGTCTCTCACCCTTTACTCCTGACTAAACCGTCTACCCTCTGCCTGGCTCCCTCCTGTCTCTCACCCTTTACTCCTGACTAAACTGTCTAACCTCTGTGTGGCTCCCTCCTGTCTCTCACCCTTTACTCCTGACTAAACTATCTAACCTCTGCCTGGCTCCCTCCTGTCTCTCACCCTTTACTCCTGACTAAACTATCTACCCTCTGCCTGGCTCCCTCCTGTCTCTCACCCTTTACTCCTGACTAAACTGTCTACCCTCTGCCTGGCTCCCTCCTGTCTCTCACCCTTTACTCCTGACTAAACTATCTACCCTCTGCCTGGCTCCCTCCTGTCTCTCACCCTTTACTCCTGACTAAACTGTCTACCCTCTGCCTGGCTCCCTCCTGTCTCTCACCCTTTACTCCTGACTAAACTGTCTACCCTCTGCCTGGCTCCCTCCTGTCTCTCACCCTTTACTCCTGACTAAACTGTCTACCCTCTGCCTGGCTCCCTCCTGTCTCTCACCCTTTACTCCTGACTAAACTATCTACCCTCTGTGTGGCTCCCTCCTGTCTCTCACCCTTTACTCCTGACTAAACTATCTACCCTCTGTCTGGCTCCCTCCACTCTTACTTTCTTCTCTAGTTATTTGTCTGACAAACAACAATCTGTTCTTTGGCTCTCCGCCTGCTCACCCTACCTCCCTGTAACTACTGGGGTGCCTCAAGGCTCCATCCTGGGTCTCCTCCTCTTCAACATCTTTACAAATGAACTATATACCTCCTGCAAACATCAGTACTAGTCCAATATGCTGATGATTCAACACTCATCTGTTCTTCCAGTAACATCTCTGACCTCCACACACTCACCCAGGACACCTTTCTATCAGTGGAAAAATGGCTAGCTAAAAATATACTTATCCTAAACCCTAAGAAAACCAAGCTTCTGTTACTCTTCTCCCGGACACACTCTCACCTAAAATCTAACTTTCCTATCTCATCCTTCAATAACACCAAAATACAACCTGACTCCCACACAAAACTTCTAGAAGCCATCATTGACGACAAACTTAAATTTAACCTACACATTCTACAAAGTATAAAGAGAACTCATCAAAAGCTAGGCATGCTCTACCGACACCATAGATTCCTGACCTACGATGCCAGACTGTCCGTATCACAGGCTCTTCTTCTCCCCTCCCTTCTCTATGCCACCCCTATTCTAATATTCAAACAACTACCCTGGCCAAACTCCAACAAACTTACCACAAAATAGCAAGGTTCATCACAAACTCCCCCCACAACTCTCACCACTGCCTCTCTCTGAACTCTTTACAATGGCTAGAACTCTTACAACAACTTCTTCTATCTCAGTTTCAAATTATCCACCCCATACTGTATAAACAATTAACCTGCCCAGCCCTGTCCTCCTTGGTTTCCACGTATATATCAACTTGCACACTTCTTGCCTCTAACCAACAACTCCTCAACATCTACCAACCAAAAAAATCTATTGGTAGATTACTTTATAAATCCTCCCTATCCCAGGCATGGAATAACCTTCCATCCCATTTACGCTCCATAACACACCCTTTACAATTTAAGAAAGAACTCAAACTACACTTTATGAGGACAAAATTAGTGCTTGCCATGACCCTACCTAACCCCACTATACTCTATTGTACACACTCCAGTAAAATATATTTATATTTTGCTTTTGAAATGCCTGAATTTAATGAGAACTTGTAATGTTTTTCTCAACTGAATGATTTGTTTTTGAAATTGATCACTGTACTTTTTGCATGTTAAACTATCATGTATACTTAATTGTATGCAATTGGAGCTTTTCTACTCGGGTCTCTACTGAAAATGGGCTCCTGGCCCAGATGGACCAACCCAGTTAACAAATGTCAAGAAATAATAAATAATAATAAAAATGTATTAAAATATAATGTGCTTTTCCTCATCTAAGTGGAGCATCATTCTTTTATTCTAAAATCACCTGCTGTATTGACAAAATTTGCAGCAGGTTTTTAAACCTCAAGGTCCACTTGGTCTTTTTGGAAGTTAATAAACTGTGTTGATGCTGTTTATCAAATATTAGAATATATGGACTATGCACTGGCATTTTCATTTATACATTAACTTTTTCTCTGTATGACTTGTAGCAGTTTATTGGATTTCTATTTGAACAGACTTGATTTTCAGGTGTGTGTGTGTGTGTGTGTGTGTGTGTGTGTGTGTGTGTGTGTGTGTGTGTGTGTGCGCGCGCGCGAGAGTGTTTGCGAGTGTGTGTGTGTGTGTGCATGTGATCCTGCACACGTAGTATATTGATATAATGTTGCACATAATGGAATCAATGCAGGATCCTTGATACAGTATAACCTGCAATTGAATGTTTGTTATTGTGCATGTGCCTGCACTGTCTCTATGGACAGTCTGCAATGCTTTAAGTGATTAATATATATTTTAATTGACTTAGCTTACAAAGTTGCTTTTTTTTTTCCAGTAGATTAGTTTTCTTTTGACAGCTGGTGTAAAATTGTTTTTTTTTTTAACATTTTTAAGCAATGTTTATCAGTCTAACCTTAAAAAATATTGGTCATTGCTGCAGATTCTAACAAAATAAACTTAATTATCAAGCAAACAGGCTCTTTTTTAAGACATGTCATTTTAACCAGAGGATATAACAGCTGAATTTTCTTAGAATTCTGTTAAATGATGATTAACTAATCACCAAAATCTTTTTAGCCAAATACTTTGCCACAAAAACATATCAAGGGAATAGAACTTAGTTATCATTTAAGAATTTGTGTTTCTAAATTTCCTTTCTGGTACCTAGAATAACCTATAAGCATGTGCTTATCTTCTCCACAATGAGCCAGTTTACATGAGTTTGTTAACTTCTTCTCCATGAAGCAAAAGCGAGTCCTTTTAGAACTCTTTGGCCAGTCACATTGTATCATACAATGGATTCGCTTTCACTAGAAAGTCAGGCAAGTCTACACTATACTGTTCACTTCTCTACAATGCATTGACTACAAGATTTGCTTTCACAAAAGTGTTGGTGAATGTCTGCAGACTTATGAATGCCATAATATCATTATGTCTTATCTAGTGGTGTGCACTGAATAAACGTTGTAGCTGCAGATGTGGAACCTTGGACTTCCAAGCATTTATACGTAGTAGTGACTTCTTGTGACATATTGTGATGACTGAACTGAGCCAATTTAATGATTTCTTCACTCTGTAGAAACAGGTTCCATATCTTTGTCTAACAAAGAAATTAACAAATTATTAGATGTTACTAACCTCCTTTCACTCTACAGGTAATGGTTCTACTGCCTCACTATCTAAGCATCATATACAAAGTACTGCATGTATTGTGTTAGTTTTTACACTGTGTATAAACTGCACAAGTTCTGCTGTTAATATTAGTGCACTGGCATTGATATACAATCATCTTACCTTTTAAAGATATAATATAGTTTACTGTTGTATTAACATTCATACAATTTTGTTATGGTATTTCACTGTTTTTCCTTCATGGATCCCTACTACATAATAACTACTATTCTCTCTTGACATTACTGTACATTTCTACTGCTTTGCAGTAATGTTATCTAATTTTATGCATTCTTAAAAGTCTTTGATCTGGGCTCTGCTGAAATTAGTCTATGTTAGAAAAACAAAAATGGTTTTCAAGTAAGGACTGAGGGTATGAGCTGTTAATCTCCTTCCTGATGTACAGGGTTTGATTCCCTGAGCCTTCATTTGCTACTGTGTGACACTGATAAAATCATTTACGCAGACACTGCTTTGGAAAAATAAAACTCTGTACCCTGACATGAATAAAAAACTCAGAGATTTAGTCCTCTACACTAACTGCCAACCTATTGCTCATTTTTATTCATTGTTTGTAAACCAGGTTCTTGGACTTCGCAACATAGTCCTGCTTTTTCCACATATGCTGGCTACTGTTTCACACCTGCATTCTAAGTACCTAACCCCCAGCTGTCACATGCCACAGTTTTAAGTCTATGTGACATGGACAAATATGATTAAGATTTTATAACACAGTTTGTTCCAAAAAATGTTTTGTTTGCATTCATATATATTACAAGTACCTTGGAAATGTTTAAACAAATACTATAACAATAGGAAAGAATATAATGGCAAATTGTGTTGGCAGTGAGTATAACCTTAGTCATATAAGAGAGCACTATAGTATTAATAAACAAGTCACAAGAAAAATAATTATGACTCACTTGCCTAAACTTGGCCTATTCCCAGGTCTTTTATTATATGTTTACACTTCAAACATAAAGTCAGCAAATTGATATTTAGCTTTTAAATATATTGTCAGATTTGCAAATTTTACATGAAAGTATTTTTAAGTGAAGTATTGATACTACTAGAGCTAACTGAAAATACTGCTATTTTTAATTTTTTTAACAAACTGAAGTGCTTACAAAACATTTCAACAATGCTTTACATTTCTGATTTTTGCAGCTAGTGTTATAATTTAGGGCTAATTATTACAAGCAAATCCTTTTAATTCTATCTCAGCTGCAAAAATACAATTACAGATGCATTTGAAAAAAATGTCATGCATTAACAGATATCTCAAATGCTTCTATAGTCTTATTGTCTGCCCTTGGGACAGAATGATTAGAGTGCTGTGTCAGCGTTAACTACCTTTGAATATCCCCAGTTATTTTAAAACTGAAGCTTAGTCAATTTTAAATGAAAAAAAATACACACAGGAAAACTAAGTTATCACAGCACTCAGAATAAGAGCCATTTTATGTTAAGTGGTTAAGCAACGCTAGATAAGTTAAAACATGCAATGACTGTTTAACTCTTCAAAAGTGTGCACTCTGATTGGACAGCCTAGTTAGCATGCCCATTGTAAATCAAACATATACCGATAGAAAGAAGTCCATCCATTTAAGTCTTAAGTGTCTGGACTTTTTATTAGAATGTGCTCCACTAGTACAAAATAACAGTTTACCAAGTACAAGAAAAAAAGCAATGTAAGCTCACAAATGTCCTGCAAACTCAAAGATACCAACCAAACAGTGATCCCAGCAAGAATGGGTCTTTCTATAACACACTTTTTCTGCACCATCAAGTGAAAACTCTATTTAGAAAATACTTCACACTGTATTGCTTATCAGTAAACAGGACAAGAATGACAGAACTCAGTAAAACAAAAATAGTCATGGCTCTCAGTGCAGTAAACATCTTTATACATAGCTCCATGGACACCAAGATTCTGCACAGAAGCACCTCCCTGGACTTTATAGCAGATAAGAAAACACAGAGTCCACAAAGAAGGCACAAGTAGGGGCTCCTTACATTAAAAAAAGGAAAAACAGGCAGAAACTTCAATATACTGTTCAGGTCCTTGCAGACTTAGCACATATATAATACATACTCTACTTACCCAAGGCTGCAGGAGTCAGCGGAACAGCACTAAAGTATATTTGTACAGTTATATTATTTAGAAAACATACGTCTTTCTTTTCATAAATAATGTCATTGTATAATAGCAATAAACCACGGCTGGATGTGGGTAAGACAAGACTTACTCCTGCCTAGCCTTGCTTAATCACTCAAGCTTCACCATCTTGATCAAACCACCTGCATTACCCACACCCTGTCATGGACTAGATAAGTATACGTAAGTCAATGAGTGACCGGGAAACCAAACTGCCAGGTCATATTCTGGTCATGCAGAATATGTTATGTTGATAAGCAGTAAAAAGAAGGAGCTTAGCACTTATCCATCGAGAAATCCATTATTGCCAGCAATGAAAAAGATTGCTATTTTTTCAACTTGAAATCTGAATTTCTGTTGATGTAGAAGACTGCTAAACCACTTTAGAGCAGCTTGGCTTGTCATAAATTCTGTCCTTGGCCACTTGTATGTGATGTGATGACAAGTCAAAGGATCCTTCACTGGACAAGGGTTTATAAATACTATTAATGAAGCAGAGGGAAACGCATTTTGTTTGTTTATTTATTTTACTTATTTACCTACCGTTACCGTTTGGGATAGGCTACACAAACTAACCAGAGCTTCTTTCAGCAGTGGTCCATACAGAAAAGTTCTACAAATAATAATGCAAATACAAATATAGGTATTGTGAAATTGACATGGTTTCAGACCTTCCCACAGCACTACAACTGCCCTCCTCTCTTTCACAGACACCATAAATAATAACAAAAACAATAATCTTTTTTCCTCTGCTCTATTTCTAGACTTGTCAAAAGCTTTCGACATGGTTAACCATAACATACTTCTTGATAAACTAAATCAATACTCTCTTGGCTCACAAGCTCTTCAATGGTTCGGAGCTATCTCCAAAACAGGCAACAAGCAGTGCTATGGGAAAACAACCTTTCTTCCTTACTACCAGTAAACATTGGAGTTCCTCAAGGCTCTATTTTAGGTCCCCTTCTTTTTTCTTTATTTATAAATGACCTACATGTGAATATACCCCAAGCCATCTGCATTCAGTATGCTGATGACTCAACTTTAATCTGTTCTGCTAATAATGTGTCCTCCCTCCAGTCCCTCACCCAAACAGTCTTCCATGATGTAGAAAAATGGTTTATGGAACACTCCCTTCTTCTCAATGCCAAAAAAACAAAACTGCTTCTCTTCACTCCGACTCACAAATCTTCCACACCTTTCTTTACCATCTCCTCTAAGAATGCTACCTGTATTAACCCAGACATGACCACTCGCCTACTAGGTGTAACTATTGATAACCGTCTTAATTTTGATGACCATATTAACAACACCATTAAATCAGTTAACAAAAAAATAGGTACTCTCTACAGAATTAAACCCTTTCTTACCCCAGCAGCTAGAAAGACCATTGCCCAGACCCACCTGATCTCTACCCTTTTCTATGCCACTGCTATATATACTAACTTATCAAAGAATAACTTGACCAAACTCTCTACCTGTTATAATAGTATATCTAGATTCATTTCTGCTACTCCCTTTAGAACTCACCATTGTCTCAACCTCATGCAACTCGATTGGTTAGAACTAAATAACCACTTACTCTATCAGCAACTACTTATCATTCATAAGTCTCTTCACTACCCAGAAGCTACCCCAAGCCTTACAAAACTTATCTCACCTTATAAGAACCTAGCTACTCTACGCTCTGCTAATAAACTTCTAGTAGCCTCTACTAAATCATACAATAAAGCTGGTGACTCATTATTTGCAAACTCTGTTGGGAAAATCTGGAATCAACTCCCACAAGAAATAACTAACCTAGACTCCACACCCCTATTCAAAAAACACATCAAAGAATATCTTAAAACTCAGTGGCTATGTCCTTGTACTAAACCCGACTGAAATTACTTCTCCCTTACTACTACCTCCCCTCACTATCCCCTAACTGTGCCTCTAAATAATATAACTAATTGATGCCAGCTACTTCTTTTATATTCTTTTTAAACAATTTGTTTTATTTTCCTTCTGCATGTTTGACCATCTTGTGATTTTCTTATAAGTTTTTATTATTCTAACTTTAGTATGCTGCATTCCTGACATTTGTATTGTTAACCAGCTGTTTTTGGTTAACTTGCCTTGTGTTTGCTAGTTGTTTTTTTTTTGTTCAATTCTGACACAAGCCTACCATTGTATTTTTTGTAGTTTGCTTTGTTTTTTGCGTAAATGTATTCTTACTTCATGTAATTGGAGCTTTTCTCCCCGGGCCTCTACTGAAAACGGATATGTGTCCAGCTAGACTAGCCCGGTCAACAAATGTAAAATAAAAACAAAAAATAAAAAAAAAAAATATTACATACAATGGTGGAAATATATATTAATAAGCACATAGTAGTAAAACAACTGCATATTGCTGATATGGACTAATGCACAAGCTGTTCATAGATACATGTTTACATATTCACATACACAGCTGACATTGATTTCTGCAATTATGATTGTAGAGTTTTTAATGTTTAGGAGTAATGTAAAATAAGGAAAACATATGTAAGTATGTTAATGGAAGAAGGGCAGTAGTCTGCAAAAACAAAGGTTAATAGAATACATTAGAGTAAAAAAAAGTTGGATTATTGTAACATGCAACACAGTTTCCATGATAATATAAGGACATATTATTAGTATTAAAGGGGTAATTAAAGTCAGATTATTGTAACATGCAGCACTGTATCAGTGATAATGTAAGGACATATTATTAGTATTAAGGGGGTAATTAAAGGCGAATTATTGTAACATGCAGCACAGTATCAGTGATAATGTAAGGACATATTACTAGTATTAAAGGGGTAATTAAAGTTGGATTATTGTAACATGCAGCACAGTATCAGTGATAATGTAAGGACATATTATTAGTATTAAGGGGGTAATTAAAGGCGAATTATTGTAACATGCAGCACAGTATCAGTGATAATGTAAGGACATATTATTAGTATTAAAGGGGTAATTAAAGTTGGATTATTGTAACATGCAGCACAGTATCAGTGATAATGTAAGGACATATTATTAATATTAAGGGGGTAATTAAAGTCAAATTATTGTAACATGCAGCACAGTATCAGTGATAATGTAAGGACATATTATTAGTATTAAAGGGGTAATTAAATTCGGATTAATGTAACGCAGCACAGTATCAGTGATAATGTAAGGACATATTATTAGTATTAAAGGGGTAATTAAAGTCGGATTATTGTAACATGCAGCACAGTATCAGTGATAATATAAGGACATATTATTAATATTAAGGGAGTAATTAAAGGCAAATTATTGTAACATGCAGCACAGTATCAGTGATAATGTAAGGACATATTATTAGTATTAAAGGGGTAATTAAAGTTGGATTATTGTAACATGCAGCACAGTATCAGTGATAATGTAAGGACATATTATTAATATTAAGGGGGTAATTAAAGTCAAATTATTGTAACATGCAGCACAGTATCAGTGATAATGTAAGGACATATTATTAGTATTAAAGGGGTAATTAAATTCGGATTAATGTAACGCAGCACAGTATCAGTGATAATGTAAGGACATATTATTAGTATTAAAGGGGTAATTAAAGTCGGATTATTGTAACATGCAGCACAGTATCAGTGATAATATAAGGACATATTACTAGTATTAATATAAAATATAGGGACACTCTGGAGTAATTATGTGATTTGCTTGTGCATAAATGATGCTGTTGCAGGGATATTAATGACTACATTTGTAAGAGTAATTGATGGCTCAATGGAGGTATACAGGGCATTGTTTGCATTTAAAAGTAACCGAGACATAATAAAAATACCCATTTGTTAAGCAACTGAAGACACAATCCCTTTTGGTTAAGTGACTAGCTTAAGGTCAAATAGAAGATGGGAATCAAACCCTGTACCATGAGAACTATAGTTCACAACCTTGACCCTCTGCACTAACTGCCAGGACCAAATAGTGTTAGTTAGAAATATATAATTTTTATATATTTCTCAGTGTTGTTTAAAGGGATTGTCTTGTGACTATTTGAAGCTGACTAAACATTTTTTTTCTGAGCAGATAATGATAGAGTCATTTGCATATTGTTCTAGGAAAGGACTGGCTTTCCTTTTTGTGCATGCCATTAATGTATATGGTAAACAAAGGTGCACTAGTTTATGAAGTATAGCTTGCTGTGGAACACCTAAAAATATACTTTGTTATAGTACATGGAAGCAGGTGGTACACTTATCTTTTTCTACATTGCTGTGATACTGTGGAGTTGTTTTATAAATGTTAACAGGGTGAACAAGGGGGGTTAGGGGCTTGCTCCCTGTATAAAAAGATTTCCTGTGCCTTTTTATATTTTTTAAGTTATGCTATTTGGAACTGAATTTTCAGAAAAGCATAACTCATATTAATTTACCTTGATCAAGCAAAGGTAAACCCACCTAGTGTTGTGGGCTTGAAAGAGGAATATGTTTGTTGCCAGAACATGCACTGAGATCTGTCATGTAAGTAGCTGTAGTATGTCTGGTAATAGTGAGTTCTGACAACTTTTAAAAGAGTAATTGATGGGAAATACTATCAAATGTTTTAGATGACTACAGAAGGAGTGAAGCTAGAGGGTTTTCATATGTTATGTACTAGGCTAGCTGCCCTTGTGGGTCATTTTAAGCCTAGACAATTTCCCTTTGAAAGGTGAAAAGCAAATGCTGTACCTTATGTCTGTAAAGGTAAACACCTTATTCAAAATGCCAATTCCCCAGACCGGATTATACCAACTCACGAACCTTTTTTACTGATTTCATTTGTTTTGGATATTAAGCAATATATAATTTATATGTCCAGACAGCTTTTTTTATAGCAAGTGATTAAGGATTTGCTTGTATGTACAATATTCTAAGGCAATGAAAACTGAAAATGGAACAGTTATGGGTCTTTAGTTTGCTGTTTCAACTGTAGGCCCAGTTTTGTGTTGCTGGATTAGAATAGGATTGTTTTGAGATTGCATAAATGCAGTGGTCTATATACATTTGTTAAAATAAATTGTAATGAGATATGTTATTGTTTCAAATTTTTCCATACATATTCACAAGGAAGATTGTCTGGTGTTAGTGTGGTAGGCTTTATTTCATTTCATAGCTTTTAAGATATGATCAGTTGATATAGTATGTAAGTTTAAAAGAACCAATGTTAAATTCATTCTATAGTCCACAGGTATTAGCCTGTGTTGGTAAGTTATGGAGGTCAGTACTTAGCTTTGTATATAGGTTATATGATATATTATCTATTGATGAATTTTTAAATTCTCAAAATACATTCTGAGGTGGGTAGGTTTTATTAAAAGTCATCCATATGGTAGAACGCTGAAGTAGTTTGAACTAGGAATTGAAGACAAAATTTGCTAATTTTAAAATCTTAATTGATTTTTTAATTGGTAGCAAATCATTTGTTTTCCCACATTTAAATGTTTAAAAGAGAAATTGGATCAATGTAAGTTAGTTCTGATGACGTCCCAGTATTTTATGGGGGAAAAAGCTCTTAACTCTGATTACCTTTTTTAAATCAAGTAAAAATAATAATAAAGAGTGCACCATATGAGGCCAAGCTGAATAAAAATCAAAGAACCTTCAAATAAAATCGAATGTCCACACTTTATTAAAAAACAAAAAACAAAGACTGCAGTGGTATAAGCGCTTTCGCGTTGCTCCTCAACGCTTCATCAGATATAAATGCAGTATAAAACCCCCCTCCCTTTATACAAAAGGCATACAGTGACATCACAGCATTCAATAAAACAATCAAATAATTAAGACAATAAAACATAATGAAAAGTTGATAATACTAGTGCTTAAGACACCTGGAAGTTAGGAAAAGCTTGATGGATAACTTCTCATTAAGCCCAAACCTATGGGCTTGTAATTTCATTATCCACTGGCTCTCCCTTTCCTCAATCCTGTTTTTTGAATTGCCCAATCTCTTCCCTATGTTAACTAATTCTAAAACTTGAAAGCTAAAACTATGTGTGCTGCCTAGCTCTACTATATCTTTTTTAAATGTTCAATACATTTCTTTATACTTACAACATGGCTTGTTGCAGTGAAGGTTCCTGTGGCTGGACAATTTGCCAAGTTTTTTTTTTTGGTTCTGGTCATTTTCTTGATGATACGTTGGTGGTTATAAGTTATGGAGGAAACCAATTCCGTGAAGGACCATTTATTTTACTACCTGTATTGTGATCAGAGTCTTTTGGAAATGGATTCATCTGGGATTCTTCTGCTTGAAGTATTTTTGTATTTATGGATTTCAAGAATTAGTTGGGATTGTTTTGTGGACAGGATGCATTTTGTTGATGCAGTTTCTTTTGTCTTCCTGTGTAATCTCCTTTACAATGTTTTTAAGAGTTTTATATTGTTGAAGGATGCGATTTCTATTGTTTTCTTCATGCTGTATTTCCAATGATCATTTTTTTGTTTGGCTTCATAGCTCTCAACCTTCCAGCCCCAAAATGTGAAGCACTACCTTTCATAATGTGGTCCAAATAGGCTGAATTTGGAACACATGCTAACAGCTTACTAACAGCTCTACTAGAAAGCTCACATGATAATTAAAGTGCATAAAATAAAAACTTATAAAAAGTTATTTTGATGAATTACTATGATTCAGTATATTCACCATGGATATCATTAAAATTTTTTTAATACACTGAATGCATGACATACCTTTCCAATGTGGAATTGTGAGGAACATGGACTCTTTCAAACTCAAAGTGAATTCATTCCTCATAATCAAAAAAGTAAAACAGCAATAGTAAATTAAAAAGTACAAACACTCCAGTAGATTCATAGGTTCATAGGTTGGTACTAAGCTATTGGCATTAGGGCCTATACAAGCCTAGCCATAACAATTCCAGGCTATTTCTTCCCACACTACTTACTTCCCTGGACCCCTGTCTAGCAGGGTGACTGACGTGATTCCTGGGGTGAATTTCCTTTTCCCATCCAATTGTCAAGGTTCCCTTTGAAGAGGGCCAAAGAGGCACTCTGCTTGATATGTATGGGCAGTCTATTCCAGAGTCTGGGGAGTCTCTGGGTCAGGAATCTATCCCTACAGCATGTTTTGTTTATTGTGATGGCAAGGTTTAGATCCCTGGAGCATGTGGCTCTGAGGGACTGGGATTTCTTTTAGTGTAGCATGTCCAACAGCTCTGGGTTTGACATGGCCTTGTATGTTAAACAGAGATCGCCTCTGAGTAGATGATATGCAACAGAGTATAGCTGGAGTTTTTTAAGGTGGTCAGCACAGGGCATCTGCTTTAGGCCTGTGATTCTTTTAGTGAGGTATTTCTGCGGCCTTTCCAGTTGTTGCAGATGTCTTGGGAGGTACATACCAAACTGGGCATTGTATTCTATAATGGGTCTAATGATTAATGAGTACAGTGGGACAATGACCTCCTTTTTTCAGTGGATTAAAGGTAAATGAATATAAATGTAATAGCCAAATGTATTGACCCTCAGTGTAAAAAATGAATATTGCACCTTGTATATATAAATACACCTCAGATTATTAACCAATATGTTTAAAATCTTTCTAAATATTTAAAAATATATAAAATACATATAAATATACTATATACAAGAGCAAGTAGGAACTGCAAAAAAGGTTATTCAAATAAACACTAAGGAGATCTATAATTTCACTGCTCTTAATTTTAACAGACTAGCAATACAGACAGTCATTCAACCCAGGCTTCTCACTTGTATTCAAGCACATCTGACAGTGCAATTCCCTGTACTCTAAAATGTGTTCCTATGGACCACCTCTAGGGTTTCTAACCATTTGCTCCAAAATAAAAAAAATAGGATTTATTGTTTTCCATACAAGTAACACTGTGCCTAAATAAAGCATTCATCTACTTTTTTATAACTAATAGCATACCTATGTTCATAAATACTTTCTTGTAGTGACCACTCAGTCTTTCCTACATGGAATGAAAAACAAAAATCATAAAATGCTAAATAAACTACACCCATACTTTTACAATTAAAAATGTTGTTAATCCAAAATCTATAATCAATACTAGGCAATCTAATAGCATCCTCCTCATGTACACTGCCTACAATATCCACATTTTGTAGAACCTTTCCTCAAGCCACTACCACAAACTCTACTTCTAAGTCCCACTTTTTCAATTCTTTCTTTAAGATTACTATACCTCTTGTAACTAAATAAAGGCTGAACCCTACCTTAAAAACATTGTAACTCTTAAAAACATTGTAAAGAAGACGACACAAGAATGTAAAAAAAACACAATGATGGATGATTTACAATAACAGGTAGGTCCTGGATTGGTCTGTATATCTCCATCAAGGGAGGACATTAATTAGCAAGCCAGCTCACTGGTGCCATCTTTATTAGTCTTATAAAAGCCTTGACCTCATTAACCACAACATCCTCTATCACCTAATAGAAACAGACAAAAGTCCTGATTCCCTACCTTTATTTCAAAACAACCTTAGCAAGCACAACTTCTCTATCAAAATTCATACTTAGCAAAACTTCCACTTAACCCAACTCATATCCCCCTCCTTTTCTATGCAGACGATATGCTACTATTTCATACAAACATCTCAGTAACCATGAAATTGAGCTGAAAGACAATTTCCTAGACCTAATCCACTGGATCTCTAAGAATAGTGTCTTTCTCAACTTCAACAAAACCAAAACTATGAATTTTAGCAACAAACAAAAACTTAAAGAACCACAAAAATCTTCCATATCTCTATATGCAATGATACCCCATAGCTGATACTAACCCCGGGATTCATGAACCTTGCGCCAGGCGCCAGCATAGCGTCGGCGTTATAACGCCAAATATGGCTGCTTAGCGATTCAGGTATGAATGAATTCCACGTGCACTACCGGGCGGCGCCGGACCGCCCCGCCCGGCGTAGGTATGCAAAACACACTGTGTGCGGTATTGCACCATGCAAATGAGGGCAAATAGCGATCCACGGCGGCGCAGGCGAAGGTATAGCACGGCAATGTAAACCAAAAAACGGTTTACATTTACCCAAACATACCGGAGGAGTAACGGAAGGCTGTCAAAGTCAGGTATCATATAGGTGCAATATGCCAATGTGGAAAGGCACCGAGAATGTCCAAAGAAAATATGCACAAAATGTAAAAATGACATAAATGGCACGTATGTAGAAAGAACAGCAGACCCCGGATATGTGCACAGAAGTTGCAAAGCAATGAAATAATATGACAATGTCCTAAAAGAGCAGTAGAACACAAATCAGCTGCACAGCCACCACACACCATAGTATGTATGTAAAGCTGCAACCCCAGCGCAATGGTTGTCAAGGAGTGGTGGCGGTGTCCGCGCCGTAACCATGTATTAGTAGTCAATTCCATGCAAATGAGGCAGATAATAGTGAATCGCAAAAACGGCGCCGGCGTAAGGATGGAGCAAACGGCGAAGCGGTACTACACCGAGGAGGCGCCTACACGAGATACATGTCAACCACAGAGGGTGTGCCACTGTAGGAGGAAGGATATTTGAGGTCAGCAAATCTGGGCTGTACAATGCACATCACAGCATCAGGACTGGCGTGTTAGGAAATAGATGCGCTGAGAGTACAGAATGCGCATACAAATGCATGTGCACGAGGATGACTACGCTCCCTAAACCAGTCATGTGACGGCCTCACCGCCAACAACCACGGATATAGGAAGGTAATGCGGAGAATACGAGGAAATGCGGAAGCAGTGTAAATGGATCCGTAATGAGCAATTAACACCAATCAATGCAGGAAGGGCAAACGCCGCAGCTGATAACTCTGCATGCAGACTCCTGCATAACGGGAAAGGGAGGCATATGAGTGCAAAGATAGTAGGGGATGTAGTAGAAATGCAAAGAGCAAAGAACCGAAATAGCACAGCCAAGTACAGAGGTAGCATAACCGCGGCTGCAGATAAAATGCATCATATGCCATGTGCCTGCAGGATGCAGTAATGTAAGATGCCAGGCGAAGGCAATGCAGGCAACTGTAATGTAACACTACAGGCAGTACCGCTGCAGTTGTAAGCGTAAAACCACGGAAATAATCCGTGGATACGGCCGCACAGACACACCCAATGACATCACCGGTATACAGCACAACAGTATTAAATGTGAATGCACACAACACACAGCGCGATTTCCCAAACGCCGCACCGTAGGGTGTAAACAGACGGGAACTTTTAATATGTATATGCTGGTGCCGCCGCCGTGATGCATAGGTATGTGGCAGAGACAGACGGAGTTGCGGAGGGTGGTGCCGACAACCACCGTGAGGCCTCACAGGAGAAGGAGAGTGTTCAGACCAAGGGTGACCTACCAGGGGCTGCGAGACCTGGAGATAGTAGAGCGCTACAGGGTGGACAGGGACACGTTACAGCAAATAGTGGAGCTGTGCCGGCCGCGCCTGAGAACAAGAGACAACAGAGGGGAGCCCATCCCAGTGGACACAAAGGTATGTGTGAGCTTGCGAATACTGGCTACAGGTACCTTTCAAAGGCCAACCGGGACATAATGGGCATCTCACAGGCATCAGCATCCAGGGTACTACACCAGTTCCTGGATGCCATGTTACCACATGCCCATGAGCACATAAATTTCCCCACATCTCAGGAGGAGTTGGCTAGCAATATGCGCCGCTTCCACCGTGGTGGCACAATACCCGGAGGTCCTGGGTGCGATAGACTGTACGCACATAGAAATTAAGTCACCACCCGGGAGCAGGGTAGACGCTACATAAACCGCAAGGGATACCCTCCATCAATTGCCAGGTCGTGTGCAATGCGCAGGGCATTATTATGGATGTGTGTGCTGGCAGCCCTGGAAGCTACCACGACTCCCATATCTGGCATGCCTCACAGCTGTATCAGGTATTCGCCAGGGGACATCACACAAGGTCACCTTGTGGGGGATGCTGGCTACGACTGGAGCCGTGGTTGATGACACCCATCAGAAATGCACACACACACATGCAAGAACGCCATAATGAGGCACACGCACAAACGAGAATAATCATAGAGCGTGTGTTCGATGTTGAAATCACGGTTCCGTGCTTGGATACATCCGTGGAGCCTTGCAGTACTCTCCAGGCACAAGTGCCCACATATTCATAGTATGTTGTATGCTACACAATATGATTCTGCGGAAACAGCTGCTGCAGGGACATAATGCCGGAGGGCCACCAGGCCCGCCACAACTGCCAGGGCAAGCACAGGCACAGGGCGCTCAGCGCCATGGACACACTGAGCCAGCCCCAGTAGGTAGACAGAGGCGCACTCCAATATGCCTACGCCCTGGCAAAGAGGGAACGATAGCACATACGCTGACAGTGTAGGCCCCATGGACTGACACCTCCTGACCTGCACACACAGTAAAATGCACGCCACACAAACATGTCCACCCGTAATGTGTACCCTATGTGCGGACGATGTGTGACTCCAACAAAGGCACCGCCCAAACACTGCACACCCAATAGCCAGCAGAGCATGGAACGCCAACACCTCAACGCGACGCCGGTTCTACAGCACACGGCGAGCCAGATGCTGCCACTATCGCCGCAAGTCGACCACATATGTACTCATGTGCATACACAGATACGGAAATACATATCAGTACACATGTAGAAATATATGTACGCATACACAGATATAAAGTACAACAGGGTAATATGGAACCCAGGGATGCAAGTTCACAGATAAGTAAGACGCGAAATCACCACATAGTAAACATAGTGACCGACAACCCGATCATCCTGAGGGTGGGCAGGGCAGGTAACGCCAGCCATGGAAATGTTAACCTGCATCAATACATATCCGCTTGTCGGGATGGTCACCAGTCCACGGTACAGTAACGGGATATGTGTAGGGTTACCACCTGTCCCACGCCAGAGGGACAGTCCCCTTTGGGCAGTTGTGTCCTGCAAAACATTGACAAAATGGCAAATGTCCTGAGATTGTAGGACAAAACTATTTCCCATAATTTCTTTATTAGTTGCATAAAACAGTTATTTTGTAGAAGAAACATCTAAATATGATAATAAACAGAATAAGCAACTGTAATGCTACAGGTTTGTATTCTGTCAAAAAGTGAATTGCTGTCCTTTGTACTGGCCGTGGGTATGTGTTTGCATGCAAAATCTGACGCTTCTACAAAAAATGTCCCACTTTGGGTATTTGAAAAGGTGGCAACCCTAGATATGTGCGTGTCATATCCATAGGATATGAGTGCGGAGATACACGCCGCCACCGGCGATGCGCCAACGAGGTATTGTGTTCAACCGTCGGTGCGAAAGCGGAAAGCATACCAGTGAAGTGTACGACATTATGAGGAACGCACCTCATTTGGGGTGTAAAACAGTTCATGTTCCTCGCAGTTCCTCCAAGTTCCACATTGAAAATGTCTGTCAAACATCCATTGTTAGGAATGTATATAAATGACATCCTGGTAAATAGAATGTACTCATAGTAAGTCAGTAAAGGTTCTTCACTGTAAGTAAATCAGCATATTATAATCAACCTATGACCTACTTAGCTGAAGTTGTCACTATGCCATTACTATGTGTTCCACATTATGCCCATTTGTTTCACATTACTACTGTGTGTGTTCCTCACTCTGGAAATAGAAGGTTGACAGCCATGGCGGCAATATGTGTGTGTGTGAGGTGAGGTTGTCGTGTGTTCCGCTGTGTGTGTGTAATGTGTGTGCCAGTGTAAACTGTGTATGTAGATGACATGTCACAGGCGGAGTGTAATAACAGGCGAGGCATACAGTACAGGAACCATAGGCGATGTACAGCAGTACCCACAAAGTAGTACTGACATCTCCTCAGTGGCTATGCACGTGGCGACGTAAAACGATGCAAAGCGGAAATGTCCCAAAGTGTACCACAGGGCCATAGCCAACAGGAGATGCAAAGGACGCATGTACAAACCAGGACCGTAGGTATGGCGGCCATAAGGTAGACTCCACACGGTCCGTCGGTACCGCTACACAGCATCAGGCATGTACGCCGAAAATACGAATGTGCTATCCCGCACCGATCGTGAACACTTACGGTCCCGTAAATACCGCTGTGTGTAAGCAAGCGGCACACCTAATAGGAGGCTACCGGTAGCATACAGGCCGCCCAGGTATAGGACCACATTCACCGTAACTATCAGCGACAAAATGCCAATGGATAGTAGGCACGGACGAACATCCGCAGATATATAACCGATGTGAAGGAGGAATACGTGCAGGAAGCACACATGCAGGCGATACCGACAGCAGACGACATCAACCAAAACAAACATTCCCGAACAACAGACAGGTAACCCGCAGCTCCCCAAGCAGGGATGGAGCACACACACAAGCATATCTGGTATGTATAAATGCAAGACTCACACCCTGCACTGGCCACCCACATCCGCAGATATACCCCATTGCACATATCAAAGGGATAACAGCTAAAACCGTAGCAAACACATACAGGCAGTGAATGACAGCGCATACCCACAACAAGCTCCTGGGAAACACTAGCAGCGGCTGATGCATCCTTGCATCCGCTTATGTACAGGAAAATAACAGCTATGTAACACATCTGAATGCACAACGCCATCGACAGACGCCGCCAGGACACGGGACCCACATGTCGAACACAATACCATACTCAACACACACAATCCACGGCTAACACCACAGCGAAATGTGCCCGACACCACACATAGCGGATGCAGTCACACAAACATGATACAATACATACCATCCTCACGAAGGTATTGCAAATAACCAACGGCCACACGAGGAAAGAACCATGGGCTAGTGCCGACGCCAGAACTAACGAAAGGAAGGGGATCACCGCCGATATGCGCATAAGTACACACCGAGGAACAGCTATTGGCCTGATTAACACACATGCCTCAGGTGACGACGTTAATATAAGGAAGACTCCTGGATATTCAAACCGTATGTTCATACCGAACTAACACGACTAGAGAAGGAGAAACAAGGGAATAGAGACGAACTCAGAACAAAAGGTCGGAAAGGTATGTCGAACCCACGACATGTACTGGTGTGTAACGCACGATACGTATGACTTAATCTGTACAGTATGTGAACGGTGTGTGTAGGTAAAGATACCTGTCCATCAGGCAGAGAGAGG
This sequence comes from Protopterus annectens, assembly GCF_019279795.1. Classification (NCBI taxonomy): domain Eukaryota; kingdom Metazoa; phylum Chordata; order Ceratodontiformes; family Protopteridae; genus Protopterus; species Protopterus annectens. The sequence goes on along the minus strand of NC_056737.1, from coordinate 1,584,909,912 downwards.
CTAAGGTTGATATGTAATGCTAAAACGGACAGCATACCAACGACTGTGGACAACGTGTGCACAGCAGTGGGACAACATGTACACACCCGGGATAACCCCAGGTTCGGCTTGCCACCTTTTCAAATGGCCAAAGTGGGAAATCTTCGTGACACACATCAGATGTTACAGGTGGACACATACCCATGGTCAGTACAAAGGTTAGAACTCTACTCATTTGCATAAAGAAAAGTGTAGTCTTGTAGCAGTTAAGTTGCTTATTGTGTGTCTTGTAACATTTAGGAATGTACATACATAAATAAGTATGTGATGCAACTCTTACATAAGAATGGCATATAGTGATGTCCTACAATCTCAGGACATTTGCCATTTGTAATATATTTTGTCAGGACACAACTGCCCAAGGAGGGACTGTCCCTTGCAAAGTGGCACAGGTGGTAACCGCACCCCAGGTCTGCCATAGGGGTTGCAAACACAGAACAATGCCACCACCCACGCTGATGCTGGCAGTGGATATCCAACAATGAAGTGCCACAGCAGGGGATAGGACATGTATGTATAGTGTCACAGCACACATGTGCATGGGCATATACCATCGATGTCATACGGAATGTGCGCACGACGCACGTATCCCACGCAGTAGGGGCGACTATGTCAATTATGTGTAATGCAAAGCTGTCATGATGGATATGTTCACAAATCATAGACAGTATCACAGGCATAGCATGCATGATGGAGCGATGGCCTAATGTTATGTACATACACAAGATATGTATGGCCTGCACATATGGGACAATGTAGTAGCAGAATAGGTACCAAATGGAGGGAACAGCAAGTGACCATGTCCAAACGCACCATAGCAGGTGCAATGTGTGCCACAATGATGTCCAGCAGGGCCGTGTGTAAACACATGTGCAATGTACACAGTACTGACCCCCCCCCCATGGTAGTGTCCACTGAACGGCAGAACTGGATGTCAACTGTCATGTCTATACAGTACGTCCGCTGTGGTGGTACCATGGGTCTGTGTCACCCTACCAGCAAGGAAGCTATCACATGACTAGTGACACAGTGTGCCCCTGTGGGATGTGCACAGGACCTATGTCCCACAGCATGGTGTGTGTCCAGTCTGTGGATGTCACACAGACGCCCGAGCTGAGCAATGTGGCATGTGTGCACACATGCAGGACTGCTCCTCCCACCCTGCCCACTGCAAACGCCATGTAGGAGTACTACATGCATCAGTACTGCGGAGAACATGGCCCATGGCAGAGTAGATTACACCCCTGTGTTAGTGGCATGCAGGTGAGCACAGATGTGTTACATGACTGTCATTTGCATATGTAAACTGTCTGAGCTGGGTAGAGAGCACAGCATGACTATACTGAGACATGTAACGTTGTATCCATTGTGTAAGGTACACCACACATGTGTTATTGTAACACGGCCTGCGGTACATGTGTGTATGGCACTGGTACAAGGGCACCCAAGGTATCAGCTAGACATACGGTCCAGAAATGCGTGGTCCTGCACATGTGTACCCACGCCATGGTGTAATATGGCAACCACAGCACCATGTGGGCTATGTGTGTGTACATCAACCATGTACAACGTGATATGCCTGTATAGGGACAGTATCCATGTGATACACACCGCATGACCGTCAGTATGCAAAGGTGATGTGTATGCACTATGTGTGATGTAACTGATGCAATGATATCTACATGATATATCTGCCACACTGACACCTGTATGGGTGTCAGCAACATGAGTAGGATGAGCTAGAATGCTGCCAGGTATGTAGAAGTGGTATATGTAGGCATGTACAGTACTGTGTGACAGCAGGTAGTGTACGTATGCAAATACTGAGCATGAGGGGCCACATGTCTGAGGACCGTGCAATGTCACACGCCCCTGACTTGTTGTAGTTAGCATGATATGCCTGCACCACTGTGTGAACTGTACAGAAGGCACATGGCGAACATCCCGATACATAGGGTACGATGTGATGCTGGATGTGTACACTGGCAATAGCATAAAGTGGAATGGTGCTGAAGGGCAAAGAGCGGATCATGTCTGATGTGATACCCTGTACCACCCCAACCACCCATGCAATAATATGACAGGTGGCCAGCATGGGATGTGGTGTGCTGTGGCGCACAGAAGCCCAACAAGGGTGCCAGGAAAGGCATGCAGGTAGTCAATGAGTGTGTGAAGCATGTATGTCAAGATGTGGCCCAGTGCCATACTGAATGGCCCAGTCATGGGTGTAGAGATGCAGCCCCATACGTGCAATGCAGTACCATCCATGTGTAGTGTGATAGATGTGGTAGTGTGGTGGTCAGGGTGCACAACGACATGAATGGGCTAGCAGTCACTGACGGTGCTGCTGCAGAGACATGTAACAGCCAGGTTGGCGGGATACAACAACTAGGGCGGTTTGAGGTGACATTGGGACTGTGTTCCCGGACATAACATGTGCATGGCAGTACTATGTATGTGTCCACAGGGTTAATACAATGTCCAGCCAAGGATTGGAACCCTGTAGTGAGTGAGAGTGTGTATTGTTGGTAGGTACCCCATTGGCAGGCACGATGACAGCAACATCTGTGTCGCCAATGCCTGCATGACCGTGGTATGCTGCATTGAATGTGGATGTAGTCAAACAGCAGAGACATACCACCACACTGCGTGAGGGCCCACACTGCAATGTCTGGCAGTCATGTGTAGGTAGCTAGCTGTGGAGTATGTCATGCACCATCAGGACACACCATGACTGTCAAGTGACACACAACACACAGGTGAACATAACTACCGTGCAACAGCCTGCACATGTGCCCATACAGCACGTGGTGCATGGAACAGGAATCCCACTGTGGCGCCCGTGAAAAGGCCAGTACCACCATGTCTCAGTGTGGAATAGCATGGTCCCTACCAGTGTGTAAATGTAGCAGAAGTGCACTGTGATCAGTGTTGGCATAGGCACGTAGACTGTCCATCGTGACGGGTGCCATGCCATCAACTACCACTGTCAGTGGATGTCAGTAATACCGGCTGTAGTGTGTATGTACCATGCATGCTGCTATGGTTGTGTGTTTAGGGTGTGGCTAGCAGGGATGGTAAGCATGGATGTTCAGCAAACAGAGGGGGCAGGTGTGTAGGCCTAGCACACAGACACATGGAGATTTGCTGCAGGCTGAGGGTAGTGTAGGTATGGTATGTGTCGTGTAATGTGTCACCCAGCTATGCGCACTGCATGGCCAAGCATGTGTGGGTACATGGGAGTCCATACTAGGGAAGGGCGTGTTGCTGGCAATACATAGCAGTAGCAACTGTCCTAGGTGCAATGTACAGTATGCCAACCCGACCGGCATGTAACCTGTGGTGTACAGTGTATTCACTGTCGCGGTCACAATGTGCGAGCGCCACTTAACATGGGTATCTGAACATGGACTACCTATGATGCAATGTGTCATGGGAATATACAGTATGTGTGTAAATCACGGTGTGGTGTGGGAACCACCCACCCGTGTGTGTTGCAGTCCAGGTATGTGCCTGGGAGGTATGATCTGTGTACAATCTGGACTGGCAGGTGTGCCGTAGGGCATGGAGGCAGGTCCCAGGCACTGCAGATAAATGACATGTGTGCTGTACTGTGTGTGCAGTGCTAGTGTACAGCACAGTGGAGGGTGTAAGCATTGTCACACATCACTGCATGCTGTGCCTACCTGTGACAGCCCTGCCGGAGACAGACATGTGACACCACTGCACAGGCAGCATAGCATGTGAAGATGTACATGTGGGCTGCACACCTTAGGCAGATGTCCACACGGCATGTGTGCCACGGTAGTGTGGTTGAACACGACTATCAGACTGGACAAACAGCACATGCCTGCATAACAACAGTATGACCATAGTCAACAGTCCCAGTGACAGAGTAGGCCAATGTAGACTATCCCTGCATGCAGACCACTGGCTACTGGACACCTGGCTAGACACACACCTGGAGGGTTAATTCACCATTGAGCCATCACATGTCCAAGTCCATGTGGGCCGCATAATGTCATCACAGGGTGGTCACAATAGCAGGTGGCAAGGCAGACACGGTGTACCAGGTGATGTGTCATGTGTGCATATGTCGACCAGCACAGCCGCTCACATGTCTGCAACATACTGGTGCACGATGTATACTGTTACATGATGAATGGAACTGCACTGTCACCCACTACAGGGCCATCTGACACAGGTGTGTTGTGACTGGTGTAACCCATGTTTGCACAGGATACACACTGCTGTTGTAGGCAGCCATGCTGGTGGCCACCAGTGATATATGCAGTGGTCATACAGACATACCGCACACAGTGTTCATGCAGGAATGTCCATTGTCGTGGACGATGCGCTGCTATGTGAATGTAGGTGTTTGTTGTGAATGTCACACATCCAGAAGACACCATCTGGTGCAGTCATGGTTGTCAACACCGGTACACACAGCCACAGCAGTCAGAACCCAGTCCTGACAATGTGTGTCAGTCACCCTCGTACTGTGTGACATATGTGCACATGGCGGAACACCTCCCACTGTCATCTAAGCTGGCTACATGATGGCTGGAATGTGCTGTAGAAATGTACAATGCTGGTAGCCGAATGAAGTACCTGGAATCAGACACAGTACGCTATGTCAGCCATGTAAACCATGCACAACAATGACCGCCCAACAACAGACACAAACAATGCATTGACACATGGAACATGTGCACATGACAACCCCAATGAGGTATGTTGCACATATTGATGTACAATTGTCATCTATGGCCATAGCATGGATGCAGACACACATACTCCACAGGTAGTACCATGTGATGTAGGTAGGGGGCATTGCTCGTGTACATGTCACAGTAGATGTCCACACACATGTCCTGCATAGCCGTCATGTAGGGGTAGCTGTGGTATGTGACAACTGGACATGCCCATACAAATTACCATGTCCCACAGGAGATGTGTTAGGTGTGTACCACATGTGACGTGCTGACAACAAGCTGCGATGTGTATGGCTGCCGGTGTACCTGTGTGACATTGTTTGTGATGGGTGCAAAGGCACATAGTATCGTATTGCATGCACACAAGCCCCACATAGGTGCATAGCCTGAACATACAGTACAAGGAGTGTGTGGGATGATAGCAACCCACAGGTGGAGATGGGTACGGACGGCAGCCCACAACCACATGTGTGTGTACGGTGTTCACGCCCACGACACATGAGCATCTGAGAGGCTAGCGCCACAGCTGTACAGGGTCGCATGCATATATGTTCAGCAACATCCCTGTATGTCCCACCACTGGCCCGTGGACCGATGGACACCAACCAAATGTGCAGATATGAGATGTGCACAGCACATCACAGATGCCTACCGAGAACAGGCCTACCATGTACACATGTGCACAGTAGGTCTGCGCCACCTGCAGTCAAACACGCTAGGTGCCAAACCACACCAATAGTCCAGGCAATGACACAGATGGACGGCATGCCTGTGTGTATGTATGTCTGTGAATGCCTCCGCATAGCAATATAGCTGTGTCACCGCTAGAACAACAATATGAATGGGTTGTATGTGTGAGGGTGCATCATATGTGTATGGTCAGATCGACGATACCATCAGTGGGCCTGCTATGTGAACATCCCTGTCCCCATACATGGATACCTCTGCTGAGCCCAACACCACATTCACAGAGGGAGGGATGGCGGTGTGTAGTGCAGCAGCAGACATGTGGGTGGCAGCGGCACTGGATGTACACATATGTGTTACCCACATCAGTTCAGGCAGCCATCCATGTGCATGGGATAGTGGTGTGTGTCCACATACAGCACTGTGTCGATCAATATCCCAGCACATAGCACCTGCCAGGGCTACAGTGTATGCATGGATGTGTGATACCTGCATGCACCAGACACACCCTCAACAAGCAGTGTACAGCATACCTCGCCGAGGAGAGTGCGCAGACGATGGTGATAAACATGTTGAATGTCCTTATTCACAGAGCTATGACATATGCAATGGACAGCCACCCTGCCAATACCGACAAACCCCAGGTGGATCACACCCAGTGCCATGTATGTGGCATACCCTGCCATATCATGCAGAGCTGACCAGCAAGGCTGCATGAGCTATCACAGTCCCACATGGTGCAATGGACAAAAGGCACTCTCACTATCAACCATACACAGCAGTAATGTGGCGCGATGCACCCTGTCATGTTACAGGTGCTGTGTGATGCTCTGCACAATGTGTGTGTGTACATGCTATGCATGGCCTTTCCTGCTAATGTGTCATGGTTACACATTGCTCCATGTCTATCACATATGCAACACAGGTGAGCTGTGGTAAGTTGTCCAGCACCCGCACAGTGCTGTGTGGAAGTACATGGCACAACACATGCATGTGCAGGTGTCCATGTGTATGTGTACAGTGCCGCTGCTGACGTTCACAATGGACACAGACGTGATGTGTACTGACATATACACAGCACCCAGGTGAACAGTACCACAGACGCCACATGGGGACCTATGCCAACTGATATGGACATAGGTGCAGCCAGGTACACATGTCCATGGCAGGCTAACATCTACATGGTGCGGTACAGTGTGATGGGGTGGCACACAGATATGATGTGACACCCAGTGCTCAATGGTGTGAAGCCAGAACATCGGCTGTGTCACTGCCACGATGCCCTTCACAGATCACTGTGCAGATGTCGCATATGTCATAGCAATGTATTTCCAACAGTATCCCAGCACAGCAGTGTGAATGTGACCTGCCACCATCATTATGTCTACCAGATAATGCCACGTCCCCGCCTTCCACCATTCAGCCGACAGGAGGAGGAGGTGATCATTCCATACCTCCATGGCAACCACGCCTCTATTTAGCCATGTGCCACAGCAGGCACGGGAACGGCAGCAGATGTGGGAGGAGATGTGCAGGAGGGTGAACAGCGTGGCGAAACAACCGCAGCTATCAACAACCGCAGGCACTGCACAGACCTGATCCGCATGCAAGACAGCGTGCCGCTGCAATCGCCAGGCAACAACGTGGGACAGGTGGTGGGCCACCAACCCAGCCCCCACTCACAGCCACGGAGGAGCTCCTGGCCAGTCTGGGGACACCCACGGAAGAACACGCAGAAACACTTGCGTCCATCGTGGAGGTGGGTGTCTCCCGAGATATGAGCCTGGAGCCGCATGGTAAGTCAGTGTTGCATGTTTGTATGATAGGCGACGTGGGTGTGGGTGTCATAGTACAACACATGATATAGCAATACATGCCAGGTATATGGCCACACAAGATGCAAACCATAGTATGCTATGTTGTGTTAGCAGACATGTGCATAGCACATGCTACCACACACATGCATGATGTGAGATGCACAGTGCTGACTGTGGAGATAGTAATGGCTAATGTGTATACCTTTGTGCAATGCCTTTACAGGTACGCCTGGGGAGGTCGCAAGGACAAGGGTCTGTTGCAGGTAAGTCTGTTGCTAGTCAAAGGCATGTTCTGCTGTATTGATATTCCCCATGTGTCTAGGCATGACATGCTCACCTGTGTGTGCCCCAGTCACGGTATACAGCTCGCACCACCCGACACACACAACACCCATGTACAGTAGATACACCCGCTAGCGAGAGTGCTATGACACCACACAACCTATTGGTGTGTTACGTGCAGTCAGCTATGCATACAATGGTGTAGGTGTTACACAATGGCTGCATGTGTAGTATGCATTGGTATGCCAGTGCAGTATGCACACAGTACCACATAGTGAGCTGTGATCTGGCCAGAGCACAGGTGTTACCAATGTGACCCATGCCCCTGCATCGGTGCACACGCTAGACATGGCACATGCCATGTCCCATGCACGTGGATGTCTGGCTGCAGCATTGTCACACCATGACATGACCTATGCACAACATAGCAGACATCCACACTGTCAGCATATCCGCACAGAATGTGACACCTCACACTACTATGGTTGTATGTCACATGGGCCACCACAGGGCCGTGTGCACGATGTCTACCACACACAATAGTCAATGACTCAGACAGACAAGGCCATGGTTGATACCTACAGGCATGTTGCCACACAGCACATCCACAGTGGGTACTCACCGTTGCACCCTGTACACACATAGTGGGTTCATCACTGTAGTGGACCCCTGGACATCCAATGTAGTACACCAGTGACATGGAACGCCTCCACAGCTACTACAGGTGCCTCCAATGTCCACCATATACGTGCTGCTGAGCATCTGAACTGACTTACAGACATGGCAATGTAATGCGCCCAGGTCACGCGATCACACAGACACATAGCTGTGTCCTGCTACTGTGCAGTGGCACAGAGCCCGCACTACACACTGTACAGCTATGCACACACCTCACAGCAAACGCACCTGCACAGACATCACTGGTAACCATACATTGTATCTGTACACTGTACACATAACACTGCACCGCGACAGCCAGTGTGCTGTGGTGCATGTGGTGGGTCACCATTGCCACATGTCCACAAGGTACCGGACATGTTTGCGGTGTACATTACATACCGTCGGCAGCCATGTGTACTCTCAACTCGCCCGCGGCCACACGGTGTATCACGCTGATGCATGCAAACTACCATGAATGTGTGTACTGCATGCCTACTAAATGACACCTGCCTGTTGTACTGTCCCCACCAGGGCAGTGTACATACTGCCACTATGAATGTCTGGTCTGCATTCACTGGTCTGTGTTGTGTGAATGCTGCATGCCACCTGCATTATCACATGCATGCTGTCTGTGTGTGTGTGTGTGTGTGTGTGTGTGTGTGTGTGTGTGTGTGTGTGTGTGTGTGTGTGGGTGTGTGTGTGTCTGTATTGTAACCGATGGTATGTCTTTGTATTGACAGGTGCTGTAGGTGAGTTCCCTCCCGCGGTCAATCTGATGCTAGTGTCCCCACAGATACTAGTGGTGATGACCATGTGCATGAGGCACAGGCAGGGTCGCCACAGGCAGACACTGTGCCAGTGGAGAACATCACACATACGTCCCTTTCATCCCCGCACACGGTTCAGATGCCGACACATACCCCAACACCGTTGACCATAGATGACGGTCAGTCAGCATCTGTTGCCCCCGAGCAGGAATGTGTGGTGGCTGCAGAAGGTGTGGGTACACACGATGTTGCCAGTGTAAGGACTGGTGCAGTGCCACGCAGGCATGTGGCAGGTGCTGCTCGTAGGGGGAGCACCGCTAGACATACACCTGCCGTACAGGTTGCAGCAGCTGGTATAACCAGACGCATGTTCCAGACTGTAATGGCGGCGCAGGCACGAGCCGAACGGCAGAACCAGGAAGGGCAGAGGCTGCAGAGGTCCGCAATCCGTACCCTGAATGACAACATCCAGGCATTGGCGAATGCACAACAGCATCTTGCCGATGTTCTGGATAGGAGATTGGGTGACATGGCTGGTATCCTCGACCGAGGCATGGCCATCCTTGAGCGTGCGCAGTCCGTGCAGGAACACCAGTTAGTGGTGAGGCATAGGGCACGGGCGTGGTGCCAGCAACACCACCTGCTGCAGGTCAGCGTGCGTGCCACCTCCCATGCCCACCCAGACAGTGCTGGTAGCAGCAGCAGTGCAGCTGCTACTACACCATCCACACCAGGACAGAGCAGGCCACGGACGTGGCCCTGGACGGCCCCGTCAGGCACGCTTCCAGCGGACATGTGACATCGGAGAGTGGACAGTCCGCACCTCCACCCGGTCGTGCCTGCGACCCCAGGCAGGCGCTGGTCAGGTCGCCGCAGACACAGTGAGCCGTAACACCTGCACTGTACAGTCAGGGGCTGCCAAGCATACCCGTGTAGGCATCACAGATGACTGAACTGTGTACACACACACCCACACACAGCAGACACAACTGTAGGGCTCCACCACACCCACATGCAATCTACATAGTCATGCCCACTCAATGCACTGGCCCTTACACACACACATGATGTCATCCATTGGTACAGCCCATGCCTGTGGCACACATATCACCCTGTGCATATGATGAAGTCTCTGCCGATAACTGTGAGCTACACCATCACTGCACGGTTAAGCTAACATATTCTGATGCACAGGGTGGACACGATAGTGAGAGGTGTATGTGATACCTGTGTCCGCATACTACGTGATGTGTATGTTGTGGTGTGTGTGTATGGCTGGTGACAGGTATGTATGTGATGTGGGTTGTGCACGGACATCATGCAGCAGACATACCATGCAGGACAGGTGCAGCATTCATTGATATGTGTACACAGTATGTGTGGTGGTTACATGTGTAGCACCATGTCGGTGCAGTTAACCCGCATGATACTGATGGTGTACTTGCACGCGCCTACTGGGAGCACTGTAATTAGTTCCCCACGGTAGTCGTGGGGTACCCACAGGCATGTCTGGCAACATCAGCATAGCACAGTTACCCGCATCCGCATGGACCCCTACATAGGTACATAGGCGCACATGAACGTAACAGGATATGTGCCCTACGACATGTGTGGACCTAGCATGACTGTGTGTGGCGCCTAACACCCTGCAGGATGGGGATGCCATATCCTTCAGTCCCCAGTCCCTGGTCTACCAGTGACACACAGAGGTTGTCTGGCGATAACTATCATCACACATCCACATGTCATTAGCAGTCCTGGACAAAGGCAGTCAGGGCCTTTCCTTCACATGGCCTGGCACTCCTCCCCGTGTTGTAGGGGGTGTCTGGCCGTTAACCCTGTTCCCCAGCACGTCCCACTCATCTTTGTGTTGAGGTGTCTGACAGTCGCTTCTGTGCCCGTGTTTGCATGGAGCCTGGGAGGTGGAATGTGCCCATGTCACCCAGGTCAGACATGGCCGTGTATGTCAGGCACAGATCACCACGGAGCAGCTGTGCTGTGAAGATCCACAGCCGGTGTCCCCTTGGCCGTGCAGCTTGTGACACATGTCCTAGCACCGCCATCCCCGTCTTGTGGAACGCTTATGGTCCTTCCGAAAGTGCTGCAGGCGACAGGTTAGCTACAGGCCACATGTGCCATTGTACGCAGTCATTGCTCTGGTGTGTGATGTGTACAGGGGTACAATGAACACCCCTGATGTGGTTGCCATTCCATCCAGACCAGGAGGCCACAATGGAATGTCTTCACACCCACATTGCCATTGTGTGTGTTGACAGAGGTTGCCGACAGGTGTGGTAGCCATTTCCTGAACACGCCCACCATCTTTAATGGCGCATCACCTACATGTGACATTGGGACTAACATGTCCTTCACACTGGGTAGGGCTGCACCTTCTCTGGCATTTAGTAGCAGGCCATGGCTCTGGCACCAGTCATCCTTGTCTATGACGCCTAGGTGGATGTCCGTGTAACATGGGGTGTTGGGTATGTTGGCCGGTGCGAAGCCACCCCCATACCTTGTCTGCTACAATCCCCTATGATTGCATGCACATTGAAGGTCGGATGCCATATGGCAGGGGGCACAGGAGTGAGCCCTGTGGGCCTCCACTGGGTCCAGATATGAGTGTGACAAGGCACCTTGAGCACCAACCCTGTGTGGTGTGACCTCCAACCTGTCTGAGAAGCATCGGGTGACATATGTCCCCACATGTATGCTGGCGAGCCTTTCTATGGGTCCCATGTGTAGTGTGCTCTGAACGCTCCCACCAGGTCATGGTACTGTGTGCAAACCCATGGCCTTGGTGACCACTCCAGACTGGACGACCAGGTTCGGGAGGGAGGATCCACCCTTCACTATGTAGTTGTGGCTATGTTCCGCATTGGCTGTACACCGCTATCTGTAACCATGGCCACCTGTATGGACCTCCACACAGCTTTGCAGACAACACTTGTCAAGCGATAGGGTGTGGCTGTTGACAGTCCATAGGAGCACTACCCTGGCATAGTGGGGACCACAGATGCCATATGGCATCCATTGGGGACATAGCCCATAGTAAGGCTAACATGACACAGTGGACGCATGTGTGGGCCGAGGGCCTCAATGAGGATGGATAGCACACAGCCAGGGACACCATCGGTGCCCATTGCTGACGTGTCAACCGCCATAGAGATATGGGATCACCCAGGCCATATGACATGTTTGGGAGGATACACTCTGGTGGGATGGCTATGTTCCCTGTTGGGGGATGTATGCATGGAACATGTCCTGTGGTTTGCAGACAATGTCTGTGGGTGCAGTGACTGTTGTACCATTCTGGACCATTTCCAGGCAAGTCTGTGTGCCCCCAACCATGTCCTTACCACAGTTAGGGAAGGCCCTGTGGTTGTCTCATGTGCCCTCTGCAGTACCACTCCCACAAGCGGACCTGGATGATGGTATGTGGGGCCGTATGGTGACGCCGGTATGAATGGGTGATGGTTTCTCTGGTACTGTCATTGCTCTGCCATGTAGTAGCTCCAACTGTTGATGTACAGGTAGTCAGTGGCTGCAGTCCACCACACCATGTGCCTACCTGTGGTGGACAAGGTCCTGATGTCATCATGTTTGCCTGTTGCAGACATGCATGTGGGTGGTCGGGAAGGCATTCGCTAGGCGCTTGCCGGTCTGGCCTCTGTTCAACACTGGCATGGAGGACTTGTAGGGTACCACACCGGTCGTATGATGTGTGTGGTTTTCTGTGGAGAGGTCATCACTGAGGTCCCCATGCTGGTGTTGGTTACAGTGAGTGGATGACCAGTGGATCCACTATACGGTCTTGCATCACCATTGAGGGCTGTACATCCTGTGTGGGGCATATCCTCACCATGTGTGATGGGCAGAACTGTCAGACATCCCCCCCTAGTATGTATGGTGCATGGCTGTTTAACAGTGGCCAGGTGTGTGAACACCTGGGACTGCTGGCGTACTGTGTTGTGCCATGGGTAATGTTCCCAGGCTATGTATGGGTGGTTCATGTCACCCAATACGGTGCTGTTGTGAGAGCATGCCCACTCACCAGTGTCCTCAGGACATCTGTGAAGGTATCCTGTGTTTGGGAGGGTTGTCTGTAGCATGCAACAAACTGTAGGCCAGTCCTACACATGGTTAATTGCACCTAGATATTCCCCGCAGCAACGCCATGTCTGTGGCATGGCCGGGTTGCTGTTGTGTGGCCGGACACACAGGACGGTGCGCATTCCGCCACCCATGAGGTGGCACCATGTGTATGCATGTCTGATCTGTGCCGACTCTAAGTGTCTGAGCATGCCCAGTAGGCAGCTGTGTAGATAGACACACAGCACAGTGCACACCGCGCCCGTCTGCAGTTATACCCCGGGTGCATGCCTGTATCGCGTACGCAAGGGCCACGGCTGTGGCATGGCCAGGTTTCTGTTGTGTGGCTGGACACACACGACGGTCCACATTCCGCCACCCATGCTGTCGCAACATGTGTATGCATGTCTGCCCTGTGCCGAGTCTAAGTGTCTGAGCATGCCCAGTATGCAGTGATGTACTGATCAGTAGTTACTTGTTATTCCCGACTGCAGCACTAACGCAGTTAGTGTACGGCGACTTTGGATGGTAACAGACTGCGTGACTGCGCACTCTGTCCGAACTCCCGATCGGGCGCATTGCCTCTGCAAATTATACCACTCATGTAGGGGTATGCCTCCTGACAGCGCTCTGCTCAGTAAACTCGGTAGCTGCTCTGTAAATGCTTCATACTGTAGTGTGTTCATGTAGATAGGCGAGGTTCGCCCCCGCCCTTCCGTGTGTGTGTGTGTGTGTGTGTGTGTGTGTGTGTGTGTGTGTGTGTGTGTGTGTGTGTGTGTGTGTGTGTGTGTTTCCAGCTGCCTCTGCGACTGATTATGCTTTTAGACGCCCGCAACACATGCCTCGGCTATTTCCAACTATTGTCTTATGGGTGACGCCAGCAGCCTACAAGTATGCCTGTGACAGCGCCTGTTTAGTAAACTCGGTAGCTGCTCTGTAAATGCTTCATACAGTAGTGTGTTCATGTAGATAGTCGAGGTTCGCCCCCGCCCCTTCCGTGTGTGTGTGTGTCTCTGTGTGTGTGTGTTTCCAGCTGCCTCTGCGACTGATTATGATTTTAGACGCCCGCAACACATGCCTTGGCTATTGCCAACTATTGTCTTGCGGGTGACGCCAGCAGCCTACAAGTATGCCTGTGACAGCGCCTGTTTAGTAAACTCGGTAGCTGCTCTGTAAATGCTTCATACAGTAGTGTGTTCATGTAGATAGTCGAGGTTCGCCCCCGCCCCTTCCGTGTGTGTGTGTCTCTGTGTGTGTGTGTTTCCAGCTGCCTCTGCGACTGATTATGCTTTTAGACGCCCGCAACACATGCCTTGGCTATTGCCAACTATTGTCTTGCGGGTGACGCCAGCAGCCTACAAGTATGCCTGTGACAGCGCCTGTTTAGTAAACTCGGTAGCTGCTCTGTAAATGCTTCATACAGTAGTGTGTTCATGTAGATAGGCGAGGTTCGCCCCCGTCCCTTCCGTGTGTGTGTGTCTCTGTGTGTGTGTGTTTCCAGCTGCCTCTGCGACTGATTATGCTTTTAGACGCCCGCAACACATGCCTTGGCTATTTCCAAATATTGTCTTGCGGGTGGCGCCAGCAGCCTACATGTATGCCTCTGACAGCGCCACGCCAGTTAACTCGGTAGCGCTGTGTAAATGCTTCATACTGTACTGAGTTCATGTAAATAGGCGAGGTTCATCTCCGTCCCTTCCGTGTGTGTGTGTGTTTCCGCTGCTTTCAAAATACAACTGAATAAGCAAATTGTTAAAGTGTTCACAATCAACAATGTGATATTTAAAATCATGTTAAGACTCACATTGTTGATTGTGAACATTCTTAGACATAGCATTTTTCCTGCACACGCTAGGAAACAACGAAAACGCTGCATGTTTTAATGAACTGTTTAAATGTTACGAAGACTTGTGTTGTGTCGAACCACGGGACTATTCTTGCTGCAGGTTGCTGGTTTGTTTGTGTTTCATAGTACAATATCATGTAATAAGTGTGTTCATAGTATGCTTTCTGTGATGTTGACATGTGTGTGTTTCGTTAGCAGTACGCCTCTGCTTTCTATGCTGTGGCTACATCTCCATTGCTCGCATAGAAAGTGACAAATGGAAGTGTAAGGGTGGACATTTAAAGCCTGGATACTTCCATGTTATGTGTAAGTCTCACGGGCCAACGGGTGATAGCGCATACATGTCTATGAAGTACCTTTGGATACCATATGCACCTGTCGTGGACGAAATGTTTATGTTGACTGTTCCATCTACCTATGTGTGACATGGTTTGTGGCCATAGGGTGCCAGCAAGTCTTCCCTGTTCATTGGGTGTTTGCCATGGTGTATTGACATCAATCCTATTAATTCACCGAAGGATGTCTTTCTTTGGTGTCAACGCCATAGTTTGACCATCCTATGTCATTCCCAGCAGACGTGGAGATTGTGCCATTGGTATCTTTACACAGGTGACCCATCTGTTCCACTGTATGGAAGCCGCAGGATCCCCATAGATGTGCTGGCACATTGAGTGTTGTGTACGCCGGTATCTGCCCAGCGGTCTTGCTTTGAATGGGGAGTGTGTACTGTAGACCGTGATCTGTATTCCCTGGGTTATGCCTTGCAACAGCTGTGGATTCCCCAGGTTTGCAGCTATGGGTGCCATCTTGGCCGTGACGCTTGTCCATCCATGGAACTGCCTACTGACACTAGTATCGGGCTGTCAACATTTCACAGCTGCATTCTCCATTTCCGTGGATGATCGGTATTAGTATTGCGGAGTAACGATATGTTATGGCCACGCCCCGCACACGGGCGGACGACGTAATCATCTGCCAATCCACACCGACACCCATATTTGCATACCCACGATCCCATGTCTGCAACCCTCGACAGTACCCCTTGCACACCCTTCATGTGTGCGGAAATGGGATGTGAACGACGTGTATGGACGCAGCAGCCTGGGGAGTCCTATTCATATGTCCTGCATTTCATGGACGGCTGTCATCACCCTTGAAGACGCTTTGTGGTGCATATATCTACCTGTGCCGTAGTCACGGCTGTCACCTCTTCCGGTTCACACTATGTTGCCTACACTTACTTAAGGAGTAATTTTTGGTCCTGCAATGGACACCGATGTGCATATGTAAAGTTTAGAACATGTTGGACTGTGTCCATTCGCCAGTGGGTTTGACTGCCGCCAGATGTTCCCCATTCCCGGATGTCTGTCCGCCTACCCATATTATGTAGTGCTACGTAACCCGTGTCCTTCCACAATTTACCCATAGGGTGTTACTGTAGTCCTGCAGGTTGGCAACTGCTTTAGATAATCCTCACAGGTACCATTGTGAACTATCCGCCACTGTATTGTCAGTATAACACAGCCGGTACATGTAGAACCTATTTATTCATGACAGTATGTCGCTTATGTGTGTGAACGCCATATTTTAGCGATAGTATGACCTTCCTAGTTGACGTTGTTGGTGTGCCATTAATATGTGTTCCACAGGTCGCAGGTATGTTCCGCAGAGTGGAAGCGGGTGATCCCCACATACTTGATAGCACCTTCGCTGCTGTGTACGCTGGGATTCGCACGGCAGGATGGATGTCTACGGGTGTATCTACTGTTGTTTCCATCTTAATGTCTTGTGTCATGCCCTACTACGGCTGTGTGATTCCACCAGGTTTGCTATTATGGGTGCCATCTTGTCCGTACGCTTGTCCATCCTTGGGAAATGCCTACTGGACACTGATGTAGGGCTGAGCACATTTCACACATGCCTTTAGCATTACCCTATGGATGCTTTGCATCCTTACTGGGGACTAAGGCACGCCCTGTAGCCGCAGGCCTCCCACGGGCGGACAACGGATTATCTGCCAAACAACACCGAGCCCCATTTTGCATACCCAGGATACCATGGCTGCAACCCCCACGGTACGCATGACACATGCTTCATGTGTGCGGAACTGGGATATGGACGCACATGTATGGACACGGCAGTCTGGGGACCTCTGTTCATATGTCCTGCATGTCATGGGCAGGTATCATCAACCTTAAACACGCTGGTGGTGCATATGTCTAGCTGTGCCGTAGTCACGGTTAGTATTCTGATTGGCCGATCCCGGTGGATAAAGGAGCAAACGCCGTAATTTTTGGAGTCCTACAATGGACACCGATGTGCATTTGTAAAGTGTAGAACGTGTTTGACTGTCCCCATCTGGCCAGTGGTATTGACTGCCGCTGTATGTTCCCCAGTCGTGGATGTCTGCTTGACTACCCATCGCTTGTATGACATGGCCTATCTATATCCACGCGCCAGTATGCGGAAATACAGCAAACCTTAAGGCCCTGCCCATCTTCATAAACGACATTATGGAACATATATCGGCAAACCAGACACTGTCAAATACGATAGACTCCACAGTGAAAGGATACTGTGCTCTCTCTCCTACTAACATGGGTCATCTTCGGCGTACGGAATGCATGACATAGCCGTCCCTTATACACTTCCTTCAGAGTCGGTTTAAAGCTTAAATAATCAATAAACCTGCTCATAGTTAGGTGGACAGTGCTCCAAGTCTTGATTATAACGTGACATATACATATCAGTGTTGCATGCCTTACTTCATGGAAACAATAATACGGCAACAATGTGTTAATATATATACAATATTGGTAAATACAATCAGTATCCGGACACATAGTTGATAATTGTTGTGAGTGCACCTTAGAATGTAGTGTGTTGATCAGGTTATTGTATATCAATGTGTATAATAGTAGCATTACGATAACAAAGCATGGAATTAATAAGTACTATTTAAGCATATATTTGACAATTATGAATGTAAACGTGGAGGAGACATCCGTAACCTTCCCTGGTTCCACTGGATCACACACGCACACGCACACCGCATGTCCGGATTGTGGGTTACGCGACGCCGCATTACGCATATCCGTAGTCCGCTTATATATGTTTACAGTGTCTGTGTGGTTACGTGTTTTATGCTACTTGTGACTATTCCGTAACATATGTCTGATCCGTTGACGGACGGTGCAGAAAGCACTTACAGCTTTATATATGTAACAGTCTTTGCAGCATGGACGCTTTACGCACATGCACATCTATATGTTCTATAGTCTTCCTCTTTTCCTCTCTTTTCCTAACCCCTGCCTCTTCCCTTTTATTCATCTTACATTCCCTTTACTACTGTATCCTTCTGAGCTTCAACTGTTATCCATATGGCAAATGCCTTATTGCATAACCTTTATGTACTAGATAAAATGCTTTGAAATTGACCAAACATTATGTATGATATTAAACTGTTTGAGTTCCTTAATGTATGTTGATTTTATTAACAAAATTGATTTATATTTCTATTTTTATTGTATGTCTTTATTAATAATATGTCTGTCTGTCATTATTATGTTATGTGTGGAGTTTTCTCCCCGGCCTCTACTGAAAATGGACATATATCCAGCTAGACTAGCCCGTCAACAAATGTAAAATAAAATAAAATAAAAATAAAATAAATAAAAATATTCGTATTTCAAACATGACTGCATTCACGCTTGACGGTTACTGTGACCAGTGCACGTTAGCTGTTCGTTGTCATTAATATGCATACCCATGGTACCTATGTACATTTACATATCCCCCCCCCGCACACACGCACGCCACAGGCATCCATTCTCCTGCTGGGAAAGGTGCGGTACTGCATGTTGAACATTCCTAATTCCCTCGCCATGGCCCAGGATGCATATGTCGCCACCGCAGGGCTGTTCAGATGACAGCTGCTTATATCCCATACGCATACAGGCCTTCGATTGTCAGGGTGTTGCTGTGGTGCTTTGGGTTTGGTCTTGGCCGCCCACTGTACGGGACTGCCCTGACCCTGTACGTAATGTTAGATGAGTCACATGGGCACGCTTTTGTCCGTGTCCATGGTACCATGTCACGCCCCCAATTATTCAGAATCCGTGCCGATTGGCCGGTGTAACAGTTGTAGATGTCGTTACACTAATTGCAAATGGTCTGCTTGTAATAAGCAATTTGCATTACTAACCCTCCGTGATGTATGGCCTGTGTCGCAATATTACAAGGGTTTAACATTGCGTGACGACTTTCACTGATCCACAGACATGTCCGTTGCTTTGTTTGGCCCGGTTCCGCTGTGCTACACACATTTAACATGGCGTAACAGGTTGAACAGCTCAGACACGAGGACATCGGGTTGTCCGTCGCTGTCTATTATTGAATGTCTCTGTGGAGTTTGTTTCACAAAGCGAGACAATGTCGGCATTGTTAACGGACATCATGCTGCAGTACGCCCGCACCGCTGGTGACGCATGTCTGCCTTTGGCCGGCGAACAGGCATTATGCTGTGCCATTATGTCTGGGGATATATGGTTTCCTTACATAGATGATGTGCCATACTAGCAATGACCCTAGCAATGACCCGCCTGGGTGTGGGTACTGCTGTATTACCCACGGGAAGAGTGGCCTTAGGGTAAGTGGTGACCTAGGCAGAAGTTGCCACCGATACATCACCCGCTACCCTCCTGGTCTACCTACACCAAATAGAGTCTGGAAAGGTGCCCCGAGTAGAGCAACACCCTAGACGGCTACCTACTTGGCCTATGCCTAAGGCCGGCTATGTGTGTGGTCCCTTGGGCATCGGACTCGGGAACGTGCCACGCCTGCCGTGGGTATGTCCAGCATTACCCACATCCAGCCCCAAGGCAGTCAACACAGCATCCATGGCTCCACATGGTGTCCCAGCTGTGTACTCCAGGAACTCTAACTCACACTTAGGACAGCTGTTTAATCTTAGCCTCACCTCAGGATACGCATCTGAGTAGTAGCACAGGGCTTACTGTAGTCACACTCCACATAGATGGTGCCTCCACTGACCCTGGTTATTACCATACCATTAGTTTGACAAGCCTTATCTGCAAAGCCATGGAGATGGATCATAATGGGACACATAGATAAAGACATAGGGGACCCGCATACTTTGGATACAACCCAGTTTAGCTTGGTCAGAGTCAGATCATGCCCTTTACACGTGTTTCACTTTGTAGAATCAGTCACCAAGGCCATTGCTGAGGGTAAAGCAGTCCATACAGCCTACCTCAACCCGCAGAGGCCTTCGACACAATACCCCACTCGGGTATAATTGATAAACCCGCCATCTTGAATGTAAATCCATACATCGCCATATGGGTTGCAAACGGGCTAAGTCACAGAACACACATGGCCATAGTTGCTGGTGCCATGTCATACTCACAGCCAGTCACAGGTGGTGTCCCATGGGGCTCAGTCCTGGGTCCACTATTTCCAGCATCTACCATTCCAATGTACACGCATACACCGGGGGTTATGGTGACAATGTTTGCAGATGACTGCAAACCGGTGCCAAAGTCAGACACACATCTGACACAGATATCCTTCAGGAGTGCCTCACAGATGTGGATAAGTGGTACCAGAGACATGTCCTACAGCTAAATGCCAGGAAATGCATAGGCATACCCTTCGGGAAGAACAAGGTTACCCCGAGCTACCATATAGGTGGCAATCCACTGAGCACAGAGGGGTTACCAGTGATTTGGGGACATGTGTTGTTGTTAACCGTTCGGTAGACACACATGTTGCTAACATAGTTAGGTAGACCTTCCACATTGCCCACATCATCATGAAGGGATTCACATCTAGATCAGGGTAGGTCATTGTCCCCTTGTACTCATCGCTCAATAGACCTATGATTGGGTACAATGCCCCGTTCAGAATGTATCTGACCCAACACCTGCAGCAGCTGGAAAGGCACCAACAGTTCTTCGACAAACAGATGCAGGGTCTCAGGTATATGTGTTATACTGACCGACTGAAAGAATTCCAGCTGTATACAGTTGCATACCACTTGCCCAGAGGTGACCCGTGCCTGGCATACACGGCTAAGTCGAACCCAGATCTGATGACTATGCTTCACGAAATAAGTTAGATCCTCAGAACCACAAGGGCAGCTGACGACACCTTGACACTGTCATTAATCGAACGTGTTGTTGGGACGGATTCATCACCCAGACACTCACTATGCTGTGGAACAACATCCCAGTACATGTGAGGGCAAGCACCTCGCTGGCCTTGTGTTAGTATTTACACATGGATGACTGAATTGATTTATTTAAGTAACCTTCTAAATGAATATTTACATTAGCACATTGTGAATGTTTACATTTCGCTGGTCTATTTTACAGTAGTCATAATCATACGGTTTATGTGTATATATTATGGTTCATTTATATTACTAGGTGTCTGCAGTTCTGTTAATATATTGGCACAATCCGTAGGACATATATATGTATCTTACACAGTCAGACATTTGGAAAACATTTTATGTTGGTTCATGTTTCATATATGTACATATATTTATATTTTCCGATGAAGACTGTACCTTCAAGCAATGTCTGATGTCCTCACTGTGTGGGATCTGTAACCCAAGTAAGGTTTGTTCGCTTGTCTGCCTTTAAGGCATGTAATTAGTACCTAGCACATCTAATGTACTGACCAATTAATGCTTGTAAATGTAGTAGGTTGGACTGCATTGTATGTAGTCTGAATAAGTCTGCTTATGAAGCAGACGAAGAGGGCTCCAATAGACTATGGTGACTGCCTTTAATTCTTGGTGTGCTCTGGTTGGTCACTGACGGTCCCTACAGTACCTCGTCTTTGCTTTAGACTTCATCAGCCGGTTGTCTGTGTTTGTTGTATGGGGAATGTCAACTGTAGTCCCTATGTGTATGACTTGTGTAATGCCTTACTACGGCAGTGTAATTCCACAGGTTTGCAGTTATGGGTGCCATCTTAGTCATACGCTTGTCCATCCATGTGAATTGCCTACTATACACTGGTATAGGGCTGTACACATTTCACACCTGCATTTTGCATTCCCCGGAGTATGGTGTGCATTAATAGCGGAGAGTGACGCATGTGTTATGCACACGCCCCTCCCACGGGCGGACAAAGGATTGCCTGCAAAACAACACCGAGGCCAGATTCTACATACCCAGACTCCCTTGACTGCAACAGTGCACAGTACCCATTACACATCCTTCATGTGTGCTGGACTGTGATGTGGACGCAGCTGAATGGACCCGATACCCTGGGTATTTCTATGCATGTGTGCTGCAGTTCATGGACAGCTATCATCAACATTGAACACGCTTGCGTGCATATGTGTACCTGTGACGTGGTGACGACAATTAGATCACATGAGTAATGCAGGAAGCTAGCAGGCATTCTCTGAACAGAATTTTTGGTCCTACAATGGACACCGATGTGCATATGTCAAGTTAGATGTTGCTGGACTGTGTCCACCTGCCCAGTGCTTTTCACTGCTGGTGTATGTTTCCCAATCGCGGATGTCTGTTTGACTACCCATTCCACATGGTGCTACATAACCAGCTGATTTAGTACTGTGAACAAATTACATACATCCAAAGATGCTGGTTAGCAACTGCTTCATATAAACCTCAGACATCCCAATGGGACATATCCGTCACTATATTTCCAATATAACACCATCCGAGCATGTTGCTTACCTATGCATTCATTTAACCATGTTGTCTTCATAGGTGGGAATGCCATAGTTTACATATCCTACTTGACGCTGTGTGTGTGCCATTAGTATGTGTTCCACAGGTCGCACATCTGTTCCGCTGTACGGTAGCGGGTGCTCCTCAGTCTGTTGCTGGCAGATTGAGTGCTGTGTACGCCGGTGTTGGCACGACGGTCCTGCTTTGTATGTGGAATGTCAACTGTAGTCCCTATGTGTATTTCCTGTGTTATGCCTTCCCGCGGCTATGTCATTTACCCTTGTTTACAGTTGTGGGTGCCATCCTGGCCATACGGGTGTCCATCCATGACAATTGCCTACTGGACACTAGTATAGGGCTGTACACATTACACACCTACATTTAGCATTCTCCGGAGTATGGTTTGCATTATTAGCGGAGAGTAAGGCAGGTGATACGACACATCCTCCCACGGGCGGAGAAAGGATTGCCTGCGAAACAACACCGAGCACAGAGTCTACATACCCAGAATCCCTTGACTGCAACAATTGACAGTACCCATTACACATCCGGCATGTGTGCGGGACTGTGATGTGGACGCAGTTCTATGGACCCGGTACCCTGGGTATTTCTGTGCATCTGTGCTGCATGACATGGACAGCTATCAGCAACATTAAACACGCTTATGTGCATATGTGTACCTGTGACTACAATGAGTTCAGTTAGTTGATTAAATAAGGCGGCATTCCTGTCTTTAGACAAATTTTTGGGTCCTACAATGGACACCACTGTGCATATGTAAAGTGTAGAGCTTGTCGGACTGTGTCCTTGTGAGCACTGGGTTTCACTGATACTGTGTGTTCAGGAATCGCGGATGTCTGTTTGACCACCCATTCCACATGGTGCTACATAACCAGGTGATTTAGTACTGTGGACAAATGACATACATCCAATGATGCTGGTTAGCAAATGCTCCATATAAACCGCAGACGTCCCAATGGGACATATCCGCCACTGTATTTCCAATATAACACCACCGCAAGATATTGATTACGTATGTATTCATTTAGCCATGTTCTCTTGGTAGGTGGGAATGCCATTGTTTACATATCCTACTTGACGCTGTGTGTGTGCCATTAGTATGTGTTCCACAGGTCGCACATCTGTTCCGCTGTACGGTAGCGGGTGCTCCTCAGTCTGTTGCTGGCAGATTGAGTGCTGTGTACGCCGGTGTTGGCACGAGGGTCCGTCTTTGTATGTGGAATGTCAACTGTAGTCCCTATGTGTATTTCCTGTGTTATGCCTTACCGCTGCTATGTCATGTACCCGGTTTGCAGTTGTGGGTGCCATCCTGGCCATACGGGTGTCCATCCATGACAATTGCCTACTGGACACTAGTATAGGGCTGTACACATTCCACACCTACATTTAGCATTCTCCGGAGTATGGTTTGCATTATTAGCGGAGAGTAAGGCAGGTGCTACGACACATCCCTCCCACGGGCGGAGAAAGGATTGCCTGCGAAACAACACCGAGCACAGAGCCTACATACCCAGAATCCCTTGACTGCAACAATTGACAGTACCCATTACACATCCGTCATGTGTGCGGAACTGTGATGTGGACGCAGTTCTATGGACCCGTTACCCTGGGTATTTCTGTGCATCTGTGCTGCATTACATGGACAGCTATCAGCAACATTAAACACGCTTGCGGTGCATATGTGTACCTGTGACGACAATGATTTCAGGTACGCATTGAAATAAGACATTATTCGATTCTTTCCACAATTTTTGGGTCCTACAATGGACACCACTGTGCATATGTAAAGTGTAGAGCTTGTCGGACTGTGTCCTTGTGAGCAGTGGGTTTCACTGATGCTGTGTGTTCAGCAATCGTGTATGTGTGCTTGACTACCCATACTGTGTTGTGCTACAGGAACCATGTCTTCCGACACCAGAAACCAATGCTATACATCCAATGTTGCAGGTTAACAACCACTTTCATACCATACCCAGAGGTCACGATTGGGAGGTATTGCCACTTTATTATCGGAACAACACCCCCAGACTGTGTACATCATGGGAACTTTAGGCCAGTCTTACCGCCATTTCCAATTGTAATTGGCAGACACATGTCAATACATGTATGATAACACATATTGTCATGCAGAAGTTGATCTATGTTATTTGGACATTGGCTTCTGCTTTTGGCATCCGTTGCTGTGAGTGTTGCCAGTTACCATACACATTGCTTGCTCAGAGGCAGACTACACAATACCGCGCAGTACTGTGGTCTCCTTTAAGGACCCTGAGCCAGTGGTCGATGGTACGGCAGCCACTGCATCAATCACATTTGCCATCTACCAGTACCTACAGGACTGCATGAGCCAGTCATTCACTTACCCAACTGTGGTTCACTGTACCAATGCCAAGCATCCAGTGTGGTGTACCCCAGCCATACACAAAATGTACAACACGAGGAGGTGGCTACTACAAGGTGGAGCAGACACCTTGTGAGGTGTGACACCCTTGGTCATCATATGTGTAGACTTACACACTGTCATGAAATAGTCCAGGGCACATTCCACAGATATACCTACATGGACCTGGCTAACAATCATACCACCTTCAGTTGCTATGCTGGACACCTGGGAGCTCAGTCCCACATATGCTCTGACTGGGTTCACATAGAGGTGGGGTTTACTCAACATACACACATTGCCAACATACAGGCTGACAAGTCCAGTGAGGACATCTCCACACCCTCCCCACACATGAGGTGATGTGTGTACCACAGGTTTGTGGTCACCAAATGTTCTGTGACACACAGGTGGGACATGCTCTCTCCAGGGTAGTGGACATAGCATCGATGAGACCAGCTGGTGACCCCGCTGTGTACTCCACTATCTCGGTTATGAATTGGACCCACAGTTAGGACAGCTATTTCTTTGTAGCCTCACCTCAGGTAGGGTACCCAGGTTGTGTCACATGGCAACTGTAGTCCCACGACAGAAGGCCAATACCTCCACTGAGGCTGGTTATTACTGTCCCATTACCCTGAGGAGACCTATCTGCAAAGACATGGGGAGGGATCATACTGTGGCTCGTACATGACTGCATAGGGGACATACTTACTTTGCCTCACACACGGTTTGTCTTGTTCAGTGGCGGTTCATGCCTTTAAAGCATGGTTGACATTTTCAGGACAGTCGCCGAGGCCACTGATGGGGGTGTTGCAGTCCATACAGCCTACCTCGACCTGGCAAAGCCCTTCATCACATTACCCGGCTCAGGTATCGTTGATAAACCCATTGGCTGGGATGTGAACACGCACATCACAGAATGTGTTGTAAACTGTCTATGTGACACAACCCACACGGTCATAGTTGCTGGCAGCATATCAGACCTACTGCCTGTCAGAAGTGGTGTCCCATGGGGCCCTTCCATGTGTGCACTCCTGTCATACACCTACATCTTCACGGTACAGGCACACACAGGGGTGCTATGGGCAACAGTGTTTGTAGATGACTGCAAAACAGGTGCCATAGTGGGACAGACATCTGACACAGATATCCTTCAAGAGCCCTCCCAGGTATGCATATCTGCTGTCAGGGACATGGCCCACAGCTAAATGCAACGCCATGCAACATCATACCTGTGGAGAAGTACTAGGTCACCCCTGTCCAGCATATAGGTGGCTGTCCACTCAGCACAGGGGTGATTACCAGGAATCAGGGGACAGTGTTGCATGGTCACCATTCATTCCACACACACGCTGTTATCGTGGTTGTGTGGGTCTTCTACATTGCCCACCTGTTGGTGCAGGGATTCACATCTACATCAGGCTAGGTCATTGTTCCCTTGTACCCATTACGTGTTACACCTATGATCTACTACATTGCCCCATTCAGACTGTATCTGACCATACACCTACAGCAGCTGGGAAGCCCACATAGGTTGATCGTTGTACAGATGCAGGATGACACCATTTTGTGTAATGCTGCCCCACATGTAGGACCCCTGCCACATCACGGCACATACCTGCTGTTTGGTGTTGACCTGTGCCTGACATACAAGGCCATGTCAACCCATATGTCATGTGTATGCTTCACCTACTGTATCCGCATCCCTCAGAATCACTAGGGCAGGTGACATTTACCTTGTCACGGTCATTCATGGATGTGTTTGGGTGACACATATATCACCCAGACAATCATTATGCTGTGGATCTACATCACAGTACATGTGAGACAGACATCCTTCCTAGCCTTGTTCGCAGCTATGTTGTCCATTGGATGGAGAATTGCAGGTATAGGCCAGGGATTACATCATTATCACTGCTTGACGGAGATACAGCAATATCATGGGTATTTCATCTGAAGCACAGAAGGTTGGCAAAGTCATCCTAACTATGGTGTAGTATTATGGCTGGGCCTGGGACGATGGCCTACCCTGTACCTATGGACGGTGAACCTATATTCATAGTTTGTCACATGTACAATTGTCTATCCACTATAGTCTTTCGCCACTGTATATTTCTGTGGCACATGATTGTCCTCTGTATTACATGCAGGTATGCTGTGTACATTGCACATACGCCACAGTTGATGACAGTGTATCTGTGTCCCTAACACTGTGATACTGAGGACTACCACACATCCTTCACAGCATTACATGCATATGTCCATTCTATTCTTCTTTGGCCTATCGGGTGTTAAGGCAAACATTACTCAAGTCCCTGTTTGTGCATGCTTCATGTTGGTGTTTGACCAGGCTCCGATGCAGTCATGTGTTGGACAGTAGTGTGTCTGTGTGTTTGCCATGTGTTTTTATTGCCAGTACATCTGTGGGAGGTGTAGTTGGCACATGTTCCTCTTTGCAGGGACACCCATCCTGGTGTTTGTGTCATGCATCTGCACTTGGCACGTGCCATATGTCCTGTACTATTCCCACAGTCGTATGCCTTCATGCACTACTACTGCATGTTACTGGCTGTGTGTATGTGGTACACATGGACATTGTGATGTTTGTCTTGACCTATTCCAATGCTAGAACGTAAACATCTGTCAATTAAGTCTTTTAAATCAAACTGTAACACTCATTCGTATTTTCAACATGACACTCATTAACACAGGAAGCTGGGATTAATAACATTTTATTACTGTGCAGCAGGAGGCAAAGGAGTATGCAGTCAAAGTTTAGACATTTGTTCAACTCTATACATGTTACATCTGTATGAGCATTCTGTATACTATCATCTTTTGCACACATTAATGATGTTGTCAGTCACAAGGCATTTACATTGCTAGAGTACAGAACATTGTATTCCTACAACAGTGCTCAGGTAATGCTTATTACATGTTTTCCCATGAGGATAGCCCAACCTTGCGGCCCACATATTCAGTTAGACTGTACTTTGGTAAGTTCTGCTCTGACTCGGTTCCAACACTGTTCATATTCAGTCCTCACCCGTGTCCTACTAGGTTCCTGTGTCTCTCTGCTGAGCAGCTGTACTCTGTGTTACAGCTCACAAGCCTATCCTCCTCAGTAGAAGGATGACAGATATACCTGTACATACATGTATTATTCTGTAACCGAGCAGATGACTAATGCTGACTGACATACACCTGCTGCACTGGTTACTGCTAGGGTTAGGGTTCAATCACACTGCAGCTACACTACAAGCAATTACATGCATGAGAAGCTGTACTGCTATATTGTCAGGTAGAATAATATGCATTATACACTATTAGCTTCTAAAGTTGCACGTCATATTATGTTTAAATATGTATTTTGCTAACATTCTCCTTCCTTTGTTTGCTTCTACTCTATCCAGAGACATACACAACATTATTTCATTCCCTGGCGCCTTCCTCTGTGGAACGCTTAACTAGGCAGGTAATTTGATGTACATTGCAAGTAGGATTGCATTTTCTATTGACAAATACCACTACAGGTCTTGATCCATAGTCTCGGTACAGGTATGTTGCCAGAGTCCCTGACTAATACTTACATGCACAGTATCCCGCACTAGACACATGCTCCCAATATGAGCAGAACAACACAAATGGCAATCATGATATTCAGTATGACTGACCCCATCCACCCAATGGTTTGTGGAAATGGTTCGGCAGTGGGTTTGGGCCTGGTTCCGCCATGGATGACACCTGCTATATTACCTGTAGGTGGGCGTTGCTTTTGGTCTCTTCATGTGGTAGTTGGACACAGCGATCTTCTTCAGTAAGCGCCAAGACATTCAATTCTCAGCGCCACGGTGCAGTCGCACTATTACATTTTGTGACACAACAGTTCTCATTGCATCCAGTTCATCAGTCACATGTTCAGGAGCGGAAGTCACATTCATCCTTCCTCCGACAGTTTTTGATAACTTCCTCTGTTCCCTGATTGATTTCACTACTCCAGAAGCTGGGGTGTTCCAGCCCAGGTTGTGACGCTGTCACTGAAGTCCATATGAATCGGTATTCCTTTATCTCTTGCAGAGGACTGACATGTCAGAACAGCTTCCATTTCACCCACTGGATTAGTAGGTTTCTCGACTGTGTTCCCAGTTCTTCGAGCTATATGTGTTATAGTTCGGTTCGCACCCACAGGCAATTGTACAGTATGTCATGTGACTGGAGCCAGATAACCCAAATAACAACTGCCGGACCAATTCCCAGGTAACCATTGCTATGCTTATTTCCCACAAACAACATAACTATATTCTACTTTATTACTGATGCGGGTTACCTCTGCATGTAACAAATTCCTGTCTCTAACAGAGGACTGTTTATACAATTCAGGATGTTTCTGCACATCCTTCAACATTGTTCTCATGATGTTTCAATACAAATTAGGAATGGTGCTACAAGTAGTACTGTGATCTTTGGCTGTTATATGACATTCGTAAGACACAGTTATGTTACAAATACTCCCACCAACTGAAACTGTACCATGTTTATGATAACATACAATTCCTTTTTGTGTAACAGGTAAGTACATTGCCACGTTGTCCTGTGATCTCACAGAACCTGTATCAAAGTGTAGATATTCACAAGTCTCAATCTATCCCCAAGGGGACAACATGCATCGGAAGTCCTCCATATGATGTAGGTATGGCAGTACAAACACAGCAATTTAAAGTGTTCCTAGTCTCTATATGCACACGCATCATGCCTAGGTATCTGTTGAAGTGTGGAAGACACTCTGTGGCCAGTTCATCACGTATCAGTATTTGTATCCGTGTAGTTATATGCAGGTAAGGTCCCGGAAATTGTAACGTAAACACAAACATGGTTAATAGGTGTATAATCATTAGGACAGCAAACATAAATGTCTTTGGGGTTGCTTTGTATTGTTATACAGTCTTCGCCGGGTGATTCCGGCTCTTTGGTATATCAGCTACAAGATGTCAATCAGACTTGATATCCTTTACCAGTTTGAGAAATGTGAGGTGGACCCAGGACGACCTCTCTGCAAACTTTACTGCGGTAGGCGCTGCCAACAGTACCCGTACACACATTCCCAATGTCCACTTGGGAATAATGTTCTTTGGATAACAGTGACATACACACAGGATACTGGTGTCAGCTATGCTTCCGCCTTCGCTTGCTCTTATCTGTAACAGACTTTAACTGAGGAACAGTGTTACTAGTTAACAATCCTCTCATGTCACCTACTACTGAGTCATCGACCGCTCTGCAGGCATGACAGCTTTCCACTCTGGCACATGATATGCCATTCCACATACTACTTCAAGTGGGTGCAGCACTTTACATTTGGAACTGTTGTCATGCTCAGCAATGCTAGAGGTAGACAGCTCATGTAACTCGCCTGGATGTCACCCACCAAACTCCTCTACTTATTTCTCGATCCCATTCTGCGGCGGCAGCAGTCGTGTTGAGTGTGGGTTGTACATGCAATTGACATTCATGGTAATACAAGTAATCCCCAGGTAGCGTGATTGTCTGGTTAACTACATGTGTTCTATTGTCACTGTAGCTTCTTTACAGCATGCCAGATCTAGGGATACTTAATTTTACTGGCACCTTTGCCACTGCTGCTGCATCCGGATTACTGGTTGGGAATGCTTCTACCCATTTTGATTATATATATGTGTAATCGCTAAACAGTATTTGTTCCCTTCACATTTATGCAGATGTATGAATTCCATACAAATAGTACGGAACGGTTAGGGTGGTGTAGGTAAACTCACTCCCTTCGGTTTAAATACTCCCTGTGCATGATATCTACGGCAAACGTGACACGCTGCTCATGAGGTTTGTATGTGGTTCGTAATTCCGTATGTTAGGTATTCTGTTAACCAAATGTACCATCCCCCCTGTTGAGACATGTCTCTACCCATGGCTCCACAAAGCCGCATATCTGAATATATTAGACGTTAATATTGGCTTTATCACTGTGGATATGTGCAGTCCGTGTTCAAGGATTGCTCCTCGCCATAACCACGTCGGCTTTTCTGCTTTCATAGTTGCTGTTTGCATTGTTTGTACAGTTTCTACATCTAAACAGTCTGAGGTTTGTCATTCCTCATTCACACAGACACTTTCCAACTGTGACGCTGCTTGTTTTGCAGGTGCATGAGCTCATGCCTCAACTTTCCTACTGTTATCCTGTTGCTTTCTATGCCCTGCACATTTACAATTACCTACTTCAGTGGGTAACTGCATGTAGTCTAATGCATTCAGGTTCGTATGCGCATGATTAATCGGTTTACCGTGGATGTTATCATTCCCCTATTCTTCCACTGCTGCTCATAAACATGCACTGCACAGACAACAGAATGACTATCGACATATGTCCACACATCATTTTTCGGCTACAGTACAAGCACGTGTTAAAGCTATCTATTCTGCTGCTTGAGCAGACACGTTATGCTGCAGGGTTTGGCCGCCTACAACGTCATTATCAATAACTACTGCATAAACTACTTCATTCGCTCCTGTAGGACTCTGTCTACATGATCCGCATACACATTAACTGTCACCTCTGCATCATCTAAGGGTATATCAGTGTTATCATGTCTGTGTGTAGTTATTTAATCCATTTCAGATAGGCAACTGTGTGGTGTGCCATACACAGGTGTCAGACGTGACGCTGATAGGTTTCATGTTGTACAACGCTCAATCACCATGTGAGGTTGACTCAGTGGTATGGTCAGACATGACAAATGTCTAGCACGAGTCAGGAATTCTATCTTCTCTTGCAGCAGATTGATCGCAACTGCATGACACATTCTCACAGTGAGAGGGTGGTCTAGTAACATTACGGCCGGGCCTGTACTGCCATGGGTGCTACAACAACTGCTCTGTACACAATGTGGCACTGACCATGCCACAGTGTCCAACTGCAATGAGTAGTCATCTATTTAGCGTTGCTTACTTCCCTGTTGTTGCATCAAGACTGACGCCATATATCTCCGCTACAATCTACGGTCTGACAACATGTGTTATGATTATTCACGAGACCTACTACAGCTGTTGAGGCTATCAAACGCTCGAGTCTGCATAACGCTGTCTCTGCTACTGTAATCCGTGTACTATGTGTTGTGCTGCCATAGGTGTATTAAAGGTTAAGGCAAACAATACAGCCGGATTCCACAGCATTGTTTGGTATCCAGATTTAACATGTGTTAGTCGGCCCAGACACGACATCATTCCCTTCTTGTTAGTTGGCTTGGGTGCTTATTATATTGCTACCTTCCTATCGTCATGTGATGTTCTACCCTACTTGGATACCAGATATGCCAGGTAATTGACCTGTATTCTCTGTAGTTGCAATTTATGCTTGCTTACTTTATGTCCCTGTTCTGCTGATTATCTCAATAATGCTATTGTATCTTCCATACATTGCTGCTGGGTAGGGGCCGCAAGCAGAATATCATCCAATTAAAGTGGAGCTTGACTGGCCCCGGGTGGAGTTGACACCGAATGTAGCTAGCCATCCCCTGTGAGAATATCGCTGTACTTTCACAGTAGCCCCGCGATAGCCGGGTATGGCTGTATCTGTCACCCTGACTGTACAAGCAAAGCAATACGGACTATGTGGATGTATAGGTATTGCAAAGTAAGCATAGCTTATATGTACCACGGTAAGATACTTCTGTGGCATGTTCATAGCATTGAATATAGTGTGTGGGTCTGGCACCAACGCTACCCTAAGTATTCTTACATGATTTACAGCTTATACATACTGTACCATCCGCCATTCCCTTTTGGTTTCCGATCAGGAGATACAGGGTATTGCATGGTGAATAGCGATTACTTTGTGGATGGGGAATTCCCTCTGACTTTGCAGATATCTTCTGGTGTCCACGGTCTATACGCCACGGGGTTGGGTCCTGGCCTTCCTGTCCTGCATGATGGTTCGGTACTTCAATTAATTGACAGATATCCTCACTCTGTTTTAGTACTGTGTTCTTACTCGGGTGTCCCTAGGTATGTTACGTGTTCGGGATGTGGTTTCAATAGCTTCTATTACATTTGTTCGTTGTGCTACCTCTGTTGCCACAGGATAACGTGTGGGGACTAGCCTGCCCTCCCGCTTAATATCCTGCATGTGGTATCTGAGGTGGTAGGGTGTTGTGGGGGGCGATCGGTACTACTGTATTATGATCTTCTCTGTGTACGCATGATGCTTAGCCATTTGTAGTGTTCTATTCCCTTCGGTACACTACCTCAGTCCACCGATGTGCATGACGGATACCCAATTGTCGCTGTTTTGTCGCCTGCACATCTTAGGGCTGCCACCTTTTCCAATGCACAATGTGGGACATTAGTGTTCGGAACGTGTAATTTGCCTGGAAAATGCATACCCACGGCCAGTACATAGGACAGGTATTCACGTTTTGCCAGGAGAGCGACCAATTGTTGTAGCATTTCAGTTGCTTATTCTGTTTATTATTATATTTTGCTGTTCCACATACAAATTTACTGTTTTATGCTACCATCTTGATATATATCTGGGAAATGTTTGTCCTGAGATATCAGGACATTTGACATTTGTTCGGTTTATTTACAGGACACGGCTGGCCAGAGAGGGCATATCCCTCTCAGGGTGGAACAGGTGTTTACCTTGGAACATATGCATCAAATTTTCAGGGATTACAATGTTTCAGTAACGATATGTTGCCTAATATACCATCAATGTCATATTTATTACCCCATTTTGCTGCGTAACTCACATTATGTGCTCTCTGCGATTGCATATTCTTCACGTCACCGGTCAAACGCGGATCACATGATCTGTTGCTTCAATAATCTCCCATATCCTCTACACGACTGCTACGCATCTTCTGTCATAACACGGTGTCTCCTTCCCTGTATCCACTGTAGTGTCTACAATCACTATTTACTCTGCTGTGTGTTCCCCTGACCTATGTTCAGATTTAACAGTATGTGGGTAGGTCTTCGACCCGATATCACTACTGTTAACAGAAACACAATGTAGTCTGGTCCCTGATCTACAATAGACACAAAAGGCAGACACTCCTTACCTGGGCCTCCTGTTTAAGGCTGCACGCTTTCTTCTTGGGATCCAGTTTTCCGCTTTTCAGCCACAGATCAGACAGTAAACAGCCTCTTTACACACAACAATTCAGTCGGAGGTCTTTTCATTCAAGAAGAACCATTTATGCATATTCTCCAGCTGCACATGTCTAACCAGCCATGCACTCTGACCTGTAGCTTACCAAGGGAATTCGGATTACAAGGATCACAATGTGAAATAAGTTGTTACAACCAGACTGTAGTTATCAGTAGGCTTTTCTAAGTGACAGCCGATAACACAGGAGGCTCGGGTTCGAACGCTTTAGTAGTGTACACAGGCAGGCTAAATAATATACAGTCCAAGTATGAGAGTTTTGTCTGACTCTATACAGTAAGCAGTTTCTTTATATAGTGTTTACAATCAGCTTTTGCCCACCTTACTGACGTGGTCGGTCACAGGGCATTTCCATCACTATGGTCCGCAATAGTCTATACATACGCGGGTGCTGGGGTCGTGCTTTTAAATTGTTTTCTCATGGGAATAACACAGCCTTGCAAGGCACCTTGTACATTACAGTATCTTTTGTGATTGTAGCTGTTTCAAGGACCCTAGACTGTTACGATACAGTGGACAGTTAATTTCTTAATACGCTGCTTTGTCTCTCTGGTAGGGAGTTGTACTGCTATCTTCGATTGAGCTCACAAGGCCATCCTCCTCTGGGGAAGGAGTGCTGTTATGCATGTACATACATTTATTGTTCTGTAACCCAGCAAATAATTAATGATGACAGACATGAGCCTGCTGTACTGCTTACTGCCAGGTTCAGAATTCCATCACAGTACAGCTTAGCTTCACCAATTACATGCAGGCTTAGTTCTACTGCCATATTGTACGGTACAATTCAATACATTATATAGTATTTCGAGTGTAAACTGGAACTTCATATGTGTTTCTATATATTTTACTTAACAACATCCATCCGCCATATGCATGTTGTTCCGCCCTTTACCTTGACCGTGTGTATTTGTCCGTCCAGCCACGCTTAATCTCCACATGTGATGTCCCAGTTTCCTTCTTTGCCTGTAGCACCCTGTTAGGACGCCCTGTGTGGTAGGCACCTGTTCCGCTTATATGTGATCGACTTCACTGCAAAGATAATCATCGATGCGGTGGTCCAACGACCGACTTGTCCACATGTGTACAGTTATGTGCACCGTGTCGTATGCAAACCTAGATGGTTTGGACGGGTACATACTACATGCCGGATGTACACATTCTGCTGACACATTCACATGCAGCCATTTACATATCTGTACCTGCGGTGGGTTGGTGACATGTGGGTAATGATTTGCCCGCTGTGGCATTGCCTAACACAAACATCTTACCACAGTTCAGGTATGCACATTGTGTGTGGTTGTATAGCTGCACACGGATGCTAGCAGGTTTGGGTGCAGGGGTATACATGGGTGTGACTGACATGTACAATGAGGCTATTGTGTAGTACATCCGAATGCATGGGTTCTGCTTCTGGATATTACACTTCATCATACACCATCCAGTGTATGCAACAGAGACGTTGCTGGGTCTGGGATATGTTGCTATGCACATGTTTGCCTGTGTTTGAGGTATCTTGCTTCCTTACTGTTGTTATGTCAGCACAGCTACCCGGCTATGTACTGTCACTACTGCTTGTGACCATTATGGTTGGCACCTTTTCCAATGCCCATAGTGGGGCATGTTATGTGGACACTTCGAATTTGCAGGACTACACATACCCAGGGCTAGTGCAGTTGACAGAACTTCACTTGTTTGCCATACTATGAGCTTATTCTGTAAGCGCTTGGGTTCCTTATTTATTTTCTTATGCCATGTCTGTGTTCCATATCGTAATGTATATGTTTTATGCTACTATTTACATGTATATTGCGGAATTTGCGTGGCAGGGGATCGGAGGTCATTTTCCATTTTACGATTGTTGCAGGGACACGACTGTCCAATCAGGGACTGTCCATGGCACATTGGGACAGCAGGTAACCCTGGTGACCATGCCCATGTCGCTACTGGGGTTTCCACCTTTTCCATTTTCCGATCTGGGATATTTCCGACTCACATCTGACTTTACAGGCCGACACATACAAACGGTCACTATATAGCATAGAAATTCACTTGTTTGCCTAAATAATATGCTTATTATTGTGGCAATTTCCTTGCTTATTCTGTTTATTGTGTCATTTAGGTATTTCTGTTACAGAAATAACCAATTCATGCTACCATTACATTAAATACGGGATATCATTGTGTCCTACAATCGTAGCACATCAGCCATTTCTAATACGCTTTTTCGGGACACAACTGTCCATGGAGAGACTGCCCCAACCAAAGTGGGACAGGTGGTGACCTTAGTCGCTGATCCTATGTCGGTGCGGCGCTGACATGCGGCTGTACACCTTCTCTGAGTGTAAACACTGACAGTGCATTGCGGGACTAACGCGGTCTTATGCGTATCCTTTGCTCCTTGGACGGGTACACTTATGCCTTCGTGGCTTCTATTTGCTTCTCCGCTAATTTGGGACGGGACTATGTTGCATACTGTACGTGCGTTTCATTCTGCACAGGTCCTGGCTGCTGCCATTACTATTGTGGGCGGACCGTGGCTGTCAGCACATTAGGTTGCTCACCTCATGCCGGCTTAGACACGCCTCCAGACGATCCTACCTGGGCTCGCTCACGTACACTACGCACGTGTCTGTGATTCCGGTGCACTCTCATTAATATGTATATGGCGCTACTGCGCCGGATATTCCATGCACCGCCGGCGCAGGCCTTACGCCGGCCTTGCGCCGGGCTTCATGAATCCCGGGGTAAGTCTTTTAAATATACTGGCATTTGGCTTGACCCCTCTCTTAACTTCTCTCTCAATCTCAACTACTCAAGGGAAAAGTTTATCTCTCTCCTGTTTTGGGCAAAACATTTTCTCCCTTTCTTATTAAAACCTCCAGAACAGTCATAGGCAAAGGAATTCTACTCTTCCAATGCAAATACAGCCTCCTTCTCATAGCTTCAACATAAAAAAGCAAACACTACATACATTCAAGCAATAGCCACTACAATTTGCAGATTTATTTTACAGTCCCATAACAATGAGGACCACTATAAAACACTGAAAAAAGCAAAATGGCTCCCTGCTGAATAAATGGCTGACTTTCTCCTTGGATCTTAACTATTCAAATTCCTTGTAGACCAAGCTCGTCTACCACTGCAGCTAAACTAATTAGACAACTTTCCTCTTACAGCCTCAAAAAACAAAACCACTCTTACTCCACACTGCAAACCCCAAAAGCTAAACGCTACTGCACAGACCTCTGTATAAGACTTAACTAAAGGCCCTCCTCCCTTCATAAGACAAATGCCACCTCCTCTCATTAAGTCACATCACCCAACATGAACTACATCACTCTATTTCTCTAATAACGCTCTTACTGTCCCACATACTGAGAGGTCTATCCTTGTCACTCACATCACCTTTTACATAATATAACTTCTCATTCCAACTACTCACAAACTTTTTGTAACATCCTTCATTCCATTTAACTATCCAATCAGTCCCACTTAGACAAAACACAGTTGGAATAATCAGACACCTTAATTTCTACATGACATTTGTATTATAAATAATGCATATTACATTGGTACGTACTCTACATTTTATTAGCTGATAATGTGTTGTTTCATTATACTGTTTATATTTTTCACTTAATGTAATTCTGACTTTCTTTGTATTCCTGGGTTGGGACTGAAACTGGTGCTTTATCAGTGCTTTACACTAGTAAATACATTACAACTAAATAAATAAATAATGGTATATGATATTTTAAGAGATGTACTTTGGTTTGAAAAACTCATGATGGGTAATCCTTGTTTGGAATTCATAAAGGAATTATACATTTTTAGTAACATCAGCAGTGATGGTTATGTTTGAAGTTTATTAAAATTTGTATTGTGTTTCAGTGGATTTGTAGTTTAAATGAAAATAAAGCATACAGGTATTTTTAAAAATTGCAAATGGTATGGTAGCATTTGCAGTTTTTGGGAACATTTTCAGAATTGTAGGGATGCAAAATACTGTACTGTTTTCTCTAGCATTGTTTTAGAGGCTAAAAGTATATCATGGTACTAATTTGCAATTTTCTAATTTAATAGTTCATTAGCAGTTCAGATAAGATTTAATTTCCTTGTTACAGTTTCAATGTATGCATTATATTTTGATCCTATTTAGAATTGTTTTACTACTGAGTCATTCTATCAGTGAAATGCATGTTCCTGTCTTTAATGGTTATTTGGTCACATTAATTATTTGTTAAGGTGGTGGTTCTTTTATATAAGAACTTCATATGTGTTTCTATATATTTTACGAACAACATCCATCCGGCCATATGCATGTTGTTCCGTCCTTTACCTTGACCGTGTGTATTTGTCCGTCCAGCCATGCTAATCTCCACATGTGATGTCCCAGTTTCCCCTTCTTTGCCTGTAGCACCCTGTTAGGACGTCCTGTGTGGTAGGCACCTGTTCCGCTATATGTGATCGACTTCACTGCAAAGATAATCATCGATGCGATGGTCCAACGACCCGACTTGTCCACATGTGTACAGTTATGTGCACCGTGTCGTATGCAAACCTAGATGGTTTGCACGGGTACATACTACATGCCGGATGTACACATTCTGCTGACACATTCACATGCAGACATTTACATATCTGTACCTGCGGTGGGTTGGTGACATGGGTACGTATTTGCCCGCGTGGCATTGCCTAACACAAACATCTTACCACAGTTCAGGTATGCACATTGTGTGTGGTTGTATAGCTGCACACGGATGCTATCAGGTTTGGGTGCAGGGGTATACATGGGTGTGACTGACATGTACAATGAGGCTATTGTGTAGTACTTCCGAATGCATGGGTTCTGCTTCTGGATATTACACTTCATCATACACCATCCAGTGTATGCAACAGAGACGTTGCTGGGTCTGGGATATGTTGCTATGCACATGTTTGCCTGTGTTTGAGGTATCTTGCTTCCTTACTGTTGTTATGTCAGCACAGCTACCCGGCTATGTACTGTCACTACTGCTTGTGACCATTATGGTTGGCACCTTTTCCAATGCCCATAGTGGGCCATGTTATGTGGACACTTCGGAATTTGCAGGACTACACATACCCAGGGCTAGTGCAGTTGACAGAACTTCACTTGTTTGCCATACTATGAGCTTATTCTGTAAGCGTTTGGGTTCCTTATTTATTTTCTTATGCCATGTCTGTGTTCCATATCGTAATGTATATGTTTTATGCTACTATTTACATGTATATTATGGAATTTGCATGGCAAGGGATCGGAGGTCATTTTCCATATTTACGATTGTTGCAGGGACACGACTGTCCAATCAGGGACTGTCCATGGCACATTGGGACAGCAGGTAACCCTGGTGACCATGCCCATGTCGCTACTGGGGTTTCCACCTTTTCCATTTTCCGATCTGGGATATTTCCGGGACTCACATCTGACTTTACAGGCCGACACATACAAACGGTCACTATATAGCATAGAAATTCACTTGTTTGCCTAAATAATATGCTTATTATTGTGGCAATTTCCTTGCTTATTCTGTTTATTGTGTCATTTAGGTATTTCTGTTACAGAAATAACCAATTCATGCTACCATTACATTAAATACGGGATATCATTGTGTCCTACAATCGTAGCACATCAGCCATTTCTAATACGTGTTTTCGGGACACAACTGTCCATGGAGAGACTGCCCCAACCAAAGTGGGACAGGTGGTGACCTTAGTCGCTGATCCTATGTCGGTGCGGCGCGCTGACATGCGGCTGTACACCTTCTCTGAGTGTAAACACTGACAGTGCATTGCGGGCTAACGCGGTCTTATGCGTATCCTTTCCTCCTTGGACGGGAACACTTATGCCTTCGTCGCTTCTATTTCCTTCTCCGTTAATTTGGGACGGCGACTATGTTGCATACTGTACGTGCGTTTCATTCTGCACAGGTCCTGGCTGCTGCCATTACTATTGTGGGCGGACCGTGGCTGTCAGCACATTAGGTTGCTCACCTCATGCCGGCTTAGACACGCCTCCAGACGCATCCTACCTGGGCTCGCTCACGTACACTACGCACGTGTCTGTGATTCCGGTGCACTCTCATTAATATGTATATGGCGCTACTGCGCCGGATATTCCATGCACCGCCGGGGCAGGCCTTACGCCGGCCTTGCGCCGGGCTTCATGAATCCCGGGGTAAGTCTTTTAAATATACTGGCATTTGGCTTGACCCCTCTCTTAACTTCTCTCTCAATCTCAACTACTCAAGGGAAAAGTTTATCTCTCTCCTGTTTTGGGCAAAACATTTTCTCCCTTTCTTATTAAAACCTCCAGAACAGTCATAGGCAAAGGAATTCTACTCTTCCAATGCAAATACAGCCTCCTTCTCATAGCTTCAACATAAAAAAGCAAACACTACATACATTCAAGCAATAGCCACTACAATTTGCAGATTTATTTTACAGTCCCATAACAATGAGGACCACTATAAAACACTGAAAAAAGCAAAATGGCTCCCTGCTGAATAAATGGCTGACTTTCTCCTTGGATCTTAACTATTCAAATTCCTTGTAGACCAAGCTCGTCTACCACTGCAGCTAAACTAATTAGACAACTTTCCTCTTACAGCCTCAAAAAACAAAACCACTCTTACTCCACACTGCAAACCCCAAAAGCTAAACGCTACTGCACAGACCTCTATATAAGACTTAACTAAAGGCCCTCCTCCCTTCATAAGACAAATGCCACCTCCTGTCATTAAGTCACATCACCCAACATGAACTACATCACTCTATTTCTCTAATAACGCTCTTACTGTCCCACATACTGAGAGGTCTATCCTTGTCACTCACATCACCTTTTACATAATATAACTTCTCATTCCAACTACTCACAAACTTTTTGTAACATCCTTCATTCCATTTAACTATCCAATCAGTCCCACTTAGACAAAACACAGTTGGAATAATCAGACACCTTAATTTCTACATGACATTTGTATTATAAATAATGCATATTACATTGTAATGCACTCTACATTTTATTAGCTGATAATGTGTTGTTTCATTATACTGTTTATATTTTTCACTTAATGTAATTCTGACTTTCTTTGTATTCCTGGGTTGGGACTGAAACTGGTGCTTTATCAGTGCTTTACACTAGTAAATACATTACAACTAAATAAATAAATAATGGTATATGATATTTTAAGAGATGTACTTTGGTTTGAAAAACTCATGATGGGTAATCCTTGTTTGGAATTCATAAAGGAATTATACATTTTTAGTAACATCAGCAGTGATGGTTATGTTTGAAGTTTATTAAAATTTGTATTGTGTTTCAGTGGATTTGTAGTTTAAATGAAAATAAAGCATACAGGTATTTTTAAAAATTGCAAATGGTATGGTAGCATTTGCAGTTTTTGGGAACATTTTCAGAATTGTAGGGATGCAAAATACTGTACTGTTTTCTCTAGCATTGTTTTAGAGGCTAAAAGTATATCATGGTACTAATTTGCAATTTTCTAATTTAATAGTTCATTAGCAGTTCAGATAAGATTTAATTTCCTTGTTACAGTTTCAATGTATGCGATTATATTTTGATCCTATTTAGAATTGTTTTACTACTGAGTCATTCTATCAGTGAAATGCATGTTCCTGTCTTTAATGGTTATTTGGTCACATTAATTATTTGTTAAGGTGGTGGTTCTTTTATATAAGAAACATTATGACAAGAGATTAAAGCTCGGGAAGCCAGTTTAACCGGCCAATTTTAGAATGTGGTAGTTTTAAAACATTTATATTATTCCATTAATTAGTGTGGCTATGAATTTTTTTGCCTCATGTGTTAATGTTTTTTGTCTTGTTAGTTATGGGGCTGAAATGCTATTTCTAGTTCACAGAGCTGAACTGATGAGAATAGTTGACAGATATGTTGTAAGGATAGGGCAGCCATATGACTGCCTATATGGAATATGGAGCTCTGCAAACATAAATCCAAGGATAATGGGGGTGGATAGGAATGGGGGTAGGAGAAGAAGAAATTGGGCCACTAATCAGAGTGAGGTAGTAACCAATCAGGTCATGCATATGTACTATAGGTGCATCAGGAAGTACAGCCCTGCTGCAAGTTAGCCAGAAACAAAGTCCTGTAAG
This sequence comes from Protopterus annectens, assembly GCF_019279795.1. Taxonomy (NCBI): domain Eukaryota; kingdom Metazoa; phylum Chordata; order Ceratodontiformes; family Protopteridae; genus Protopterus; species Protopterus annectens. Next base: position 1,584,867,514 of record NC_056737.1, on the reverse strand, counting down.
TGGCTTCAATGTATATGCTCAGTAAAATCAAAAGTAAAACAGTAGGGAAGAATGGATTCCAGGACTGAAGTGTAAGTACCTTCTGTATGTTTTTGCAACTAGGGAGGAAATAACAAAGAAAGAAGCATTATCAGGTTACATGGGAAGGCTTTAAATTTATGTTTACACATCAGTGCTCAGCGTACACCACAAAAACAGAAGGATTGTTCAGAATAGGAATTTGAATTCCATAAGCACCAATGTTGATATGTATTGGGGCAGAATGACAGCATGCATGCATGCATGTCTGGTATGAACATCTATAAAGAAACCAGGGCATAACAAAACAAAAAACTGCCAATATTAAGATGTTCTGAAATAATAACTGTAAATGTTATATAGGAGGTCACAGTAATTTCACTGTATCCATTTTAGAAACTATTCTGATGTTCACAGGGAAGTCCATAGTCTTCAAGGGGATGTTACTTATCTTATTTTATTTACTATTTGTTAACCAGATAGGTGGGCTGGTCCTTTGATCCTTTTCCACCACAACCAAGGATCAGTAAGTATAATTACACATATAATATTAAGTATAGAATAACCATAAAAATAAATACATAATTAAGAAAAATAATTAATTGCATACAAAGTCTAAGCACTGTGATGCTAGCAATAAACAAGAGTTATCATCAAATGCAAATAAACTGGAAAACATATCACATAAAAGCAAAAACTACTAATTATGTCAAATTTCATTAAAGTTGACATCTGTTCTGTAGACAGAATTTGAATGACAAAACAGATGGCTGACAACTGTGATGGACTGCTACATTAACAAGATTGGAGAATATGCCATTTCCCTATTTCCTTGGTATTGTGAGATCCCAGAGATAGAATATATAAGTAGCAATGATTGGGGGGGGCACTACCCCTTACATGAGGATGCATAGGGGGTTGCCCCCTACAAAATAACATTCTTTCAGTTGTGTCCTCCAAGGTTATGCCTTGGGTGTTTATATGATTGTAAGTAAACCCATATAGATATATATATATATATATATATATATATATATATATATATATAGAGAGAGAGAGAGAGAGACGCACTCACAAACACACACACACACACACACACACACACACACACACACACACACACACACACACACACAACACGTAATAATATTAAGGATTCACACACACACACACACACACACACACACACACACACACACACACACACACACACACACACACACTATGTAATAATATTAAGGATTCAGATACAAATACATTATTACCTGGAATCAACCATTGTCATGGTAGTAAGTGGACTAAGTTGCCATAAGAAGATGGTCTTTGAGAGCATGTTTGAAGTCCTGAGGTATATATTGGGCTTTTACTTCTGCAGGGGGAGGTGGTTTCAAAAGGCAAGACATAGTCTAGAAAATGTTCTTTCCCCATAAGCAGTTTTGAAGCATGGATGTGTAAGAGAAAGTCTGTAATTTTGGTAACTTCTCGGGTATAATTTTGGTGCCCAAATGTCAAGACATGTTAAACAGCAGTTTAAATTGAGGTGATACTGCTATTTCCAGATATTGGGAGAGTGGAAGTATGAATGAAGTTACTCTCTAGTGATATACCTTTTGTTGTAGTCTGTGTCTTGTAAGACAGGATATTTCAGCAGCTTTACAGAGGAAAAAATCCAATATAACAGAGAGGACAATGATATGTTACAAGTAATGGCTATTAAGGTGTGACAGGATTTGATGGATTTAGGGTTAATCCATTGATTCAGAACAACATTCTCATAGCTGGGCATGGGCTTCAGTCAGTGATTAATTTCAGTAACAATTATTGCATCTAAAGCTAATAAGGTGATAAAGGCAAAGAGACAATTGTGTTTACAATCCATTTGAGGGCATAAAATTTTTTAAACACTTTCGCCAGTGAGATTTTGATATAACTAATTAATGCAGTGTGGTAGTTAGCACAGATGTGAGCTGGGATACTGGCAATTTAGGATTTTTTTTATTTATTATTTAATAATGTAAGCTGACTGGAAACAACTATGTCTTTCCGGGGGCAAGCTTGGAATCATTGCCTAGTTAAGTGCCTTGCTCAGAATAACACAGTAGGCAAATAGAGGTGGAAGGAATCAAACCCTGTGCCTAGACTACTGATGCAGCTCGTCAACAGAGCATATCCTTAATTCTCTATATTAACTGCCAGACCAGCTACATCCAGTAAGACAGGCATCAAAAGTGTATAGTAACTTTTAGGTTTCAGGGTCTGTTTTGCATGAGCATGCTTCAATAAAAATGCAGTAAGGCTCCTAGAATCAAATAACAAGACACTACCTTCTCCAACTGCTAGAGCTGGATTTTGGATTTAGGATGCACGGTTGACTTTTTCTATAGACTAAGTGATAATGCTTTCAAACTACATTCACTATTCAATTATTCAAGACTTTAACAGAGTAACAATTTTTAAGAACGCTGAAATTATTTTTATTGCTGTCTGTGAGCAGTTATGTAATTGTGAGCTATTTATGATTTTCTAAGATGTCGTAGGATCATTCGGTTTCATATTAGTTTAACTAAAACCAGTACCATTAAAAGGAACATTCACATAACCATATCACAACCAACAAATAGTCAACAAATAAAAAAATACATTTTGCCTTAGAGATTATAACTTATCTCACAAGAACCTTTTCCCGTGGAAGATCTTTAGGTGGAATAGATTCATACCCCTTGCAGGGTGAAACCCATTTTCAATATTATTATGATATGGCTCAATGAATAAGGTACATTTTCTTTTTATTGGTGCTGATTTTTATTTTCTTTGAATGTGTGCCTTGTATTATCATTTATAAGGACTTGGCACATGTCTAACTTTTCAAGACTAGTTCCAGTATCACCTCTGTTGTGATAGCAATTAGCACTTGTAGGACTATATAAGCAGGTTTAGGAAAGTTTCTATTTATTATCATGAACTAATATATTTCATTGCAGGGATTGTTAGATGCTTATAGGTTCATAGATATGTACAAGGCTAATGACCACTGGGATAAGCCTATTTATGTAACCCAAATATATCCCATGGGCTATTTTGCCTTAGAGGTTGGTTTAAGGGGTCTATGTGGGTTAAAGCATGATTTAGTTCCTGCATCTGTCCATCAGAGAGATAGATGTCAGGCTAGAGGTGAAACCTATTCCAGAGAATGGGACTTCTCAGAGATACATACCTGTCCCTCTAACATGCTCTATTTCAATCACAAGCAAAGTTTAAAATCCTGGGCTCTAGTAGTAATGATATTCTTTGTTTTGCGGATGTGCAAAATGTCCATCAGGTCAGGATCTAAGGATGCCTTGTATGCCAGACATAAATTCCCTCTCAACAATCTGAATGAAACAGATTATAGGGCTAGGGCTTTGAGTCAATCTGCATAGGTCATTGTGTTTACACCCTATATTCTTTTTATGAGGCACCTCTAAGGACATTACATTTGTTGCATGTGCCTGGTTAGGTACATACCAAAGGGAGGGTTATACTCAATGACAGGTCTGGAGTTGATAAATGAAACTTCTCTAGAACAGCTGGACCCCTTTACTGACAAATTTGTCAGAAATGTAATAAAAAACATTAGTCAGTGAAGATATTTTAAGAATGTTTGAGACAGTGACACTGAGAGGAAATAACAAATGAGAGTCGTTAATAAGTACCCCTTCTTTTTGTCTTAGCCAAGAGGGGTATGAGCATAGAAAAGTGATGCCATATATTTCAATGCATGTGTAAAGGTTATCTTGGGGGTAAGTGCAGTGTGGTTATGGCTGCTCCCAGCAAGCCAGCCTGGACAAATGCTGCGTAACTTCTGCTTCTAGCCTGTATCTTCGGGTCCTTAGCCACCCCTCACTACATTTGTTTGGGCTGCAAATGCATCAAACATCAGGTTTGTGGACTATTTACAAAGGAAGCAATAAGCAAGGAAGTCAATATTAAAATTTGAAATTAAATTAATTCAAGATTCCTTTGTTTTTTTTACCTGTGATTTCACCTAGTAAAGAGCAATATATTTCCAAACTGTAGGTAAATAAAATTATGCTGAATTAGTCCTTCTATCAACAAATTGTCTTAGTAATGTAGTATATACAGTTCAAATGTTCTTTCCACGAAGGAAAAGGGGTATATGTTTTCTAAATTACTTTAATAGCACTTTAATTTTATAACCCCACAAAACCTGATCTACTGCCCGCTCTGTAGTCCTGCTTATGCAGTTATGCTTTTCTGCAGTGGTACAAATAATTGCCAGCACCTAGTTACATCATTGTCTCCCTCACCATGCAAAAGCATAAAGATAGTTATGTTTACTACATTTGTCTTAAAAAGCCCATTAATAATGACACAAAAAACCATTAATTCTGCAAATAACAGTCACTTCTTTTTCTCAGCTCTGCCCTTGCCATCCATGCTAATGCACTAAATATTTTTTAACATTTTGTCTTTTTTTTCAGCTTTTTACCCCAAGTACATATTGACCATTAGCCACGTAGCAAACTGATTTATTCCCTTTACAATTTCAAGAGTTGATCAGGAAAAGTTGTCATTTAGACAGCCATCAGGGGTGGTCTGCATATTTTTCTTTTGTTACATTCTTCCTAGCCCTAACTATGCATACTATACTAGGCACCAGAAAGAGGCATGCAGTGGGCTATCTGCAGAGGATGCCTCCCTCACTTCCACATGTGGCATTCCCTCCAAGCAGCCCTGGCCTCCCCACAGACCATGGTCAAGTGCACATGCAGCCCTCCAGGCCCCCCCCCCAGTAGAGATGAGCATACTACACAACTTCACTCCTCCAGGTCCACTTATCATACACATGTCATATGGGCCATAGGAAGGGCTCTATCTGTCCAAGTTATGGAGCCTGGCTAACATTGGATAATTTCTGGTTCAGTTTTAAAGCTATGTCTCCATATGGCAAACATTGTTAGCTTTTCAACAAACTATTGGAATTACTGACTATTGTTATAGGACTGATGTTGCAAACATTTTAAAAATATACATACTGTTAATCTGTTTCATGATTCCATTCCTTGTTGTTTGAAAAATACTAAATAATATTTGAATATTCAAGTAAATGCTGAACTTACTGACAACTGCAACATGATTGTGATGAATACTGGTCATCTAACTGAAAACATACTCCCTAAGTTCTTTACGTGTTGTTGCTAAAAATGTAAATAACTGGCTTCACGTGTAAACAGCTGGTTTCAGAACACTGTGGCCAAATATTCAAAGCTATTGCCACAAACAAAATTAACACTAACAAGTTCACTGTGAGGTGAAATCAAATTGTATGCTATATGCAGTCTACTGTCTGAGGGGAGGGGGTCATAACTTTCTGAATGCAGCATGACCAGTAAGGAAGAGGATTTTTTTCATAACAAAACTTGCATGCAATATTTAGGTTCCTCTGTGACACATTGAGTTAATGTTTGAGGCCAAACAAACAAAGCAGGCAGCACAAATACAAAATTAGAGGAGCAAAAAATATCACAGAGAAAACATAACTACAAAAATCAAACTTAAGAAACACAATAATGTCCATAAAACTGAAGGAAATTAAAACTGAAGGAAATTAATAATAGCAAGTGTAGAAACAATGTACTAAAATGCAGGCAAAGAATACAAATGTTAGAAAGAAAGTAGCTTAGTTAAAGACACATAACTGTAAACATTTGGAAATAAGATCTACGTCTATATGTTTAACTTAGCACGAAATTTTTCAGTTTTCTAAAGTGATATGCAAATAAGAATGTGATAATTCTTCAGTCTAGCTTCGATACGAAACACTATGCATGTTGACAAACTATTCAGGGTGGAGTTACTTAACTAGAATATTAATATAACCTCTGTACATTATTTAGTGCTTAACACTACATATTTATTATGCCAAGTGTGAAGACTGGTATTGAAATGTGATGGCTGCCAGCCTAGACAGATAGAATTTTATAGATAATTCTATCATTTGTAAATATGAATGTGAATTACAGGCTTGTTGTCTTAAATGAAAAAAATGTTGAACTTAAAACAATGTGGCAACATTGACCTCTGCTGTAAAGAAAGCTAAGTCAAGCATTTCTTGTTGGTCCTTTGAAATTAAAATTACTTTATGCCTGTTCCTTTGAAGTTAGAATTTGGAGTTGATGAGTTTGGAGTAAGCAACCTGCCTATTGTTTTAAGCCTAAAGTTAATGACCAGAATTTACATATGGAATGTCCTTTATTGCTCTAAGTGTACAAGAATGTAAATGCAGTTTCTGTCATCCTGGGAGCACCAGGAAAGTGTAAGAAATGATGTAATGTTTTATCAGTACTGCAGTTTCAATTTAAACAGTGAGAACCAGAGATTATTAAGCATTTTTCTCTTGATAGCCAACTCATCAGCACTCTACCTGTTGTCTTATGTAAGTTATCGTAGACTTGTGTTTTCTTTTAGAGATAGCTAGAAACTATAGAAAGATTAGACTGTGTTCTTCTGTGATGTCAGAACTGTACTACTGAATTATTTTAAGTATTTCTGTGTAATCTCTGAACTCTTGACTAGCTCTGTGTAGTAGAAAGTATTGTCTTGTGGTTTTAATTATTTATTATTAAATATTTTAAAACCTTTCAACTGTTGCTGGTTTTGTGTAGAGATAATTTAAGCTCTTTACAGTACTTGTATGCGTTTGGTAAAATTGTACAAAGCCACTGCTATAGCTTTAGCCCTGGGCTATGCTACCAATTGGATAATAATATTGCAAGTAATAATTGGACACCCTTTTAAGGGCCTTTGAGTAGCTGATAAGTATTAGTGGGTGGTGGCAAGTGGAACTACCGTATAGTCTGGGAAAAAGCGGCACAGCTGGAGAACCTGTGCCAGCCTTCCCCAGGAGTGTCTGTGGAGTTGTATAACCTCTTCTCAAAGTGAGTGTGTGTGTGTGTCAGCTACTTGGGCAGGGACACGAAGCACTGGTTGGGCAGAGAGGGTGCTAGAGGTTTTAGCTTGCCCACTAGGCTGAGATCTGGACCCTATAGCTGTGCCAGTGGGGAGTCTTTTTGGGGACCTGGGGAGCAAGGGAGCAACCAGCCCTGGACTGACTGTGATCTCTGTGTGCTCTTAAGGGAAACTGCACTTTACTGTGTGTATTTGTTATCCTTTCCTCATATATGAGATGCTCTCTCTGGTGTTAGTGGTGAGGATTGAGGCTCCTTGATTGCTGACCAGGGCACGGGCGTCACACCAAGGAACAAAATTAATTTCCTAACATGTCTGTGCACATGCTTATTATTGAAGCACTTACAAAAAATGTCTTCCATAGATGCCTAATAACTTGCCAGTGATATACTCTTCAAAGCTGAATCAATTGAAGCAAACCTAGTTCAAATGCAAAAATGTCAAATTATAGCTTTTTTAAACTTTTTTTTTAACTCTGATCATCTATTTACACCCTTTTGTTTTCACGGCATGACAAATTCCAAAGTTTTATTAACGCAGAAGGGCTGTCTTTTTTTTCTTTTTGTATATTCCTATGCTTTCTTCTGTGGCTGTGTATTTCTTGACAGGTGGTCAGTGGGTAAGTATACAACAGGTAAAGTCTGAGGACATGCTTGTGCAAATGGGACAGCCCCTATGGAAGCCCACCTAGCTATGGAATTAATTTCCTTGTCTACACTGTTAAATCACTGGTAGGACATGTGCTACCAAGACACACACCCCTGAATACCCTTCCACAATGGTGAACAGGCTAAAGCCATGTTTGATTCAAGGATCTAATGATCCATGATGTCTAAGCAGCTAGACAAACACAACTTACTAATGATACAGACAGATGCCTTACCCCTGATCTAAGGGGCTAGATTAAATTACAGCAGTTTTTTCTAGGAAGCAGTGACTCTTTATATCATCCATATAAACCTTAAAAAAACTAACTTAGATAGCAAACACTAAGACTACTGTATGCTAGAGAAAACAGTGACATCCCTTTCTGAACCACGTGCTATTTTGCTTAAAACCTATATGACCCAAAAGCCTTATACATTTGCCTTTGATAAATCTACTTTGACTCACTCTTTTTTGGATCCATGGACAAGAATAAGTACTGTTTTTAAATATCTAACAGATATAACATGAGCAATGCTTCCTTAAATGGTTTGCAGTCTGATGACAGTCTCTATAATCAAAGAATTTACTGTATTACCCAGTGCAGGTTTAAGTTGTAATTTGTAGAAATGTTTCAACACCAGTGTACTATCTGCAATCTATAAGTTTTCTATTAACTGTGCCTTTCTCCATATAGCAAATTGCAATAACAAAAACACTGCAGAGCACCCTATTACATTTAACTTTTGTACAACATGAGATATGCAAGTGGTAGCGTTGTTGCCTCACAGCAAGAGCTTCTCCCGTTCAATTCTCGGCTGGAGTGAGGGGAGTGCCTTCTGTGTGGAGTCTGCATGTCATCCCCTCGGTTGGGTGGGTGTTCTAAAGACATGCGTAAATGGGCGTGCCTTTGTTGAAGGTTGAACGTCGAGCTGGCACCTTGGCGTTCGTCAAAATCTACTGCCAATCATTAGCGGACTGGAGTTCCGCTGTGGCGACCCCTAACCAGGAAAAGCCGAAAGACAACAACAACAACAACGACATGAGATAAATAGCTAGCTCTGCCTGCAGACAAAATATACTAATATCCATATTAATGATAAAAAAGGAAACAAAATCAAACTCAACAGTTTAAAACAACACCAAGAATTTATTTGTTTGCTAGTTACCCCTTCAATTGATTCTTTATCCTGTACCATTACAAAAAAAGATTATTTACAAATATATAATACCACAATACTGCAGTATAAGGCATATTAGCAGAACTGTATCATTAGGTAACCATAACAATGAAATAGAATAGTATATAAACAACTGCATACACTGACCACTCAAGGCTCTGTACTTATAGTAAACATTTCATCTGGCTAGTATTCTGACAAGAAGACTTATTTCTGCTTTATCCATTGTACTCTTTTACAAATAAAATGTTATTTTTTGATCTGAAATGAAATGGAGGGGTTAGTGGATAACCTAGTATGCTGTTGAAGTGTGTATATATTAAATACATGTAATGCCCACAAGGAATACTATATGAAAAAATATATTATTTTACATGTTATTGGTTTCATTACATTATTTTGTTAAACAGCTTGTATTTATGTAGCAACTTATATACTTGGGAAATGTTAAAAACAGTATGAGAAAACCAAAGTACTATAGCTATAGAAGACTTGAAACCACCTCACAGGTACTCAAATAAAAACATTAAAAATATTTGTCTCAGAATCTGCAGAAATAGAGAAAATAATTCACAAACAACTCTTCATTAGTGGATGAATGTAAATTTTTGCTTTATTTTATATGGAGCTTACTGACTACAAGGTTTAAATTCTTCAACAAATATTAAACTTTTTATAGCAAATATAAAACAAAGCAGATGCCTTCTTAAAATGAATTGCTCTTGTATGCATTTCATGTGTGATGTTCCAATGAAGGTGCAAAAAGCATAATTCATTTATAATGCATTAGCTTTTAAAAAGTAATCAAGGGGATTTGAAGTATACCCAGTATTTACTGCATTCGGTACTTATTTTAATGAATATTCTTTTTAATATATGTTCATTCTCATTGGTAAGATTGCTTGACATTTCACATTCTGTTATTTGTTTGCATAAGGCAATATTTAGCTTTTGGAATCTTTTTTTTTTTTAATATTCCTGACACACTTCTCAATAACAACTTAACAAGATGATAAAATGTAAAATTGCCCATATTATGGTCAAGTAGTTCTGTTCAAGGACAGTGCAAAGTCGCCTTAGGCAGACTATTGTCCTTCTGACACTTTACAAGAAGAAATGCAACTTAGCAGAGACAAAGTATCCTGATGGTGAGAGGCCATATTTTATTCACACATTCCAGTTCGCTACATACATTAGTAATTTTGAGGCCAGTCACTGGGCAGAACACTGTATGAACTGAGTAAGTATACACGACATGTGGGTCCCCTTTTTAATTTTGAAATGCCAAAATCTTGAGTTCTGAGATACCGAACTGAAAACATTGAAATTTTGGTATCTCAAAAGTGAAAAGTGAACCAAAAAATAAACAAAACAACTAAATTAATGTTTTTGCAGGGGGGGCAAGCCCCCCTGCACCCCCACCCCCTTCTTTAATATACCAACTCCGAGATCACTCTACAGTGAAGAGGATGGTAAGCAGAACAGGAGCATTACCATTCTCTTCACTGTAGCATGATTTCAGAGTGGGTATATTTAAGTAGGGGGGGGTCCGGGGGGGGGCTTTCCCCCCTGCAAAAACATTATCATAACTGTTTTTTTTTTTATTTGTTAACTTTTTAATTTCGAGATTTCAAAATCTCAACTTTCTGGGATTGGTATTTTATAAGTTGAGATTTTGGTATTTCGAAATTAAAACATGGACCCCACGACACGTCTATTCTTTGGTATCTCCAAATTTAAGAAAACACAAATTTGAGGAAAGGCTGATCGGGGTATGATTCAAAAAATATTTTTGTTCCTGCTCATATGGATAACTTTTAGCTAAGCATAAGGTGTACTATCCTACAAAAGTTCACAAAACAAGCAGATATAAACACAGCCAGGGCATAACCCAGTGATAGCTGTTCGCCAGTTGGTCAAACAGAGTGATTCACAAAAAAGTGGAAGCAATGCTAACTCACAGGTTATGCTATATTGTGGCTTAGCAGTGTGCCCCAATGTGTTTAGCATGTATGTTGCCATAAATGATCAGAAATAAAGATTATTTAATTATTTTTATTTCACTGATACCCTTTATCAACTGCGGTGGTGGTGCTGCGGTAGCGTTTTTCCCTCACAGTTAGATGTTGTCCTGTTCGATTCTCAGCTAGAGCATCTTCTGTGTGGAGACATGCGTGAATGGGTGTACCTTCATTGAAGGTTGTGCGTCAGGGCTGGCAACTCAGCATGTAAAAATCTACTGCCAATCATTAGCGGACCGGAGTTCTACTGTGGCGACCCCTAACCGGGAAAAGCCGAAAGACACCACACTGATACTCTTTATCCAGGTATATACTGATGGGTCCCCTTCATAATGTCGACCCAACTTTCATCGAATTGCAAAACTTTAAGATGAAAACATCATAAGTTTACAATCAAGACCTCCTGGAACATCGTCTTTCTTCTCTGGGAAAGTAACCACTTTGGCCACCATGGTGAACTTTGCCCTTTCTCTGCTGTAGTGCGATCTTGGAGTTGGTATATTTAAGTTGGGGGGAGTGTGGGCAAAGACTCCCACACGGGGGGTTGTGGGGGGGTGAAGTCCCCCACTGTGATGGATGTAATTTGCTACCATTTGTGATTTTATCATTGGTGGCCAAGTGCTTACTTTCTTGGAGAGGAAATACTATGTTCCAGAAGTTCATGATTGTAAACTTATGATGTTTTTTTCTTAATGTTTTGAAAGTTGACGAAAGGTTGGTCAACATTATGCAGGGGACCCATACTGATACATATACTGAACTAGTCTGCAGTGTTCCCCTCTATGGTATCACCATAATATCTTATAACATCACTAATTATGGCATGCCAAAGTCCTAAATTTAGTTAGTAAGTAGTACATTGTTTGAATCCTTTCTTTGTGAATCAAAATGTAGAGGTAAGCCCAAGTGCTGAATATGGGAATTCTGAATTTCATCAGAGAAACAAGTATATCAAACAAAAATAAGGATGTTTTTATTTGTAAAGTAGGACCCAGTGACAATTGGTTATATTAAATTACAAGTAATACACTAACAGTACGTAAGACTAAGTGATTGCTAAGTCCAAATCCAGATTTCAACAGAATGCAGTACTTACATGAAAATATAACATTATTGTATGTATTTATGTTTGCTGACCATGTTAACTCCATTAAGTAAGTGCCTATTTTCAGGAGAGACCTAAAGTGGTATTCATACAGAAAGAAGAATTTGTCCAGGACACCAGGGAAATTCAATTACCTAAAGGAAAACAGTTCACATTTTTGCATTATAAAAGAACAAAATAAATTGTGGAATGATTTTAAAATAATATGTGATGAAACGTGGATATGATAATATTCTACCTGTAGAAAAAATAGTTACCGAAATAGAAGACATCTTAGTTACATTTAGGTCCCTCTTTAATAATCTTAATCAATACAAACCAACAATGAATATACAAAATGTAATTAAAACATTTATACAAAATTACACTAAAATAGATTATTGGAAGATCTAATGAAATTAATTGATAAGCCTATTTTAATGTCTGAGCACAAAGCCCAAATTAGTAAATTAAAACCTAATAAATCTGCTGGAAACTATGGTATAATACCTGAACTATGCAAACTTAATGACCAAAGATGCTTTAAAGATGTATTTTGCTGGAAGTATTTTAATAATTAAATGTCTTACAAAGGTTCCAACTTCCTGGAAATACACTTGTATAGCTCCAATTTTAAAGGCTGACAACGATTCAACAAAATCCTCTTCATATCAGCTGATTTTTTTATTAAATATAGATTATTAAATATTCATGGCTATTTACTCTTGTAGAATAAATCAATTTCTTCTTGCTCTGGTAAGCAATGATCAAACTGGCTTTATATTAAGTAGGAATTCTTATGATAATATTAAGAGTTTAAACAATAATATATTATGCTAATAATACAGAAATAAGCTAAGTTTAGTTAGTTTAGATATTAATAGTGCATTTGACTCAATTAATTGGAATATCTATTATCAGTATTGGAAGAATTAATTTTTCAAATAATTTCTTACAACTTATTAAACTTCTCTATAAAAATTCTTTGGCTTACATCAAATTAGGTTTATAGACATCTGACTCAATCTTGATCCCTAAAGGTACTAAACAGGGTTGTCTTCTGTCACCATTGCTTTTTATTTTAGTTATGGAACTATTTGCAAATTATTTAAGATCAAATATAGACATTAAAGGCATACAAATAAACAATAATCTAACCACTAAAATACAATTGTTTGCAGATTATATCCTACTGACTTTGAATGATTGTAATTATTCTCTTATTGCTGTTTTTAATGCAGTAGAACATGCCAGAAAAAATCAGGGCTCAGTTACAATGAAAATAAAACTAAAATATTGCTGATACATTTTATAAATACTGTATAGAAAATAAAAAAGTATTTAGGGATAACTTTAGCAAATAATATTAAAATATAATAACTTAATATAATAATAGTTTAAACTCCATAAAACACATTCTTAATAAATGGAATACATTTTTATTATAGAAGAGAGAGAGAGAGAGAGAGAGAGAGAGACTTTTTAAAACTAAAATGAGTATTCTTCCTAAAATCTTTATATATATATATATATATATATATATATATATATATATATATATATATATATATCTACAATCTTTAGCTCTCCTTCTTCCAAAAGATATTATAAAATAATATAATTCCCTGTTCTTGAAATTTGTCTGGTTTTCTAATAAACCTAGGCTGGCTTTAAATCATCACATTAGGGATTGGAGATTGGGTGGTTAATGGAGTTCCTGATTTAAAAATATATTCATTATCATCAATTATTAACAGAATCATTTCTTGGTTAAACAATAATTATAATGACAAGTATAAAATGATTAAAGAAAATATCTGGTTAAAATCTAATCAATCAGAAAAATCACATCATTCTAGAATACTAATTAATAATTGTTAATGGCTGTTAAAAGATTGCTTCTCAGAAATTAAAAATATACAAAATAATTCCTATTACATTAACACAATATTAGTCATCTTTAATTTTTTATTGATAAGAACTCAGAATATAAATCATTTTTTATTATTTCCCATAGCATACACTCAAATTAATTTAAATACTTTCAACTTAACAACAATGATTACATGTAAGAAAACATTTGTTATACTGGTATCAGTTGTTGGAAAATGGGATAATACAATCTATTGATCATATTATAGGTAAGTTTGATTTAAACAAAGATACGTGGCTAGAAATTCAAAATTGTAGACAGTCAGTTTAACTTAAGGTTAGTTTAATGCAACCAACAGAGAGAAATTAATTCCATAAATTTATTGATTTTTTAATTATCCTAATACACCAGAATATAACAGGGAAAGGATTGCTATCTAAAATATATAAAGTGATTAAAGACTCAACAAAACATTATAAAGAGAACTACTAGGATTACTTTAGACTTATTAAAAATAATCCACCAAGTGAAGTTAATAAAAAATAATACTACTATCATCAAAGCAAACTACTTCCTCACTAAAATGGAGAATATTCATTTGGAAGTTCATACACAGAACCTTCATTACAGGACACAAAACTGAATTAATGTATATAAAAGATATATGTTGTTGGAGATGTAAAATGAATATTAAAGGTGACTGGCAACATATGTTTTTTGATTGTATACGGCTTAAGCCATATTGGGATAATATAAATTCTTTTTTACAGGCTGTTTTAATGATAAATTTATGTTAACTAAACCTCTAATTTTATTAAATACTCCAATTCTTAAATGTGTCACGGGAATAAAATATCCTCTTTTATGGAGCATCCTAACAACAGAAAGGAAGGTTATTACCAAAAATTGGAAAATTTAGTATGCCCCAACTATGAAAGCATTCAAAAACATTGCAAATGAAATATGTCAACTTGAACTTATCACATTCAAGACAAGAACTTCCAGAGTCACATATTCATATAATATTTGGTTGAAATTTAAAGAAGTGCTGGAAAAACAAGGTTTAATAGTTAAATAATTATAGTCAGTATTTTATTTTGTGTTTTTGGTGTTTTTTTTTTTAGAAATTTTGCTGTATAGTAGACAGTTTTGTAAATAGTTCTAACTTTTTTTAAATATTTGTTCTTTTTGTAGTTTTATTAGTCATATAATTATATATACTTCTGCTATTATACATTACTGTTTTTGTATTAAAACGTTTAATAAAATATTTAAAATAATGTGGATTTGATAAATAAAATCATCTTCAGGTTATTATGAGGAGTACAACTGCTATCAATAAAGGATGATAAACTTATAAGTATAGAATGGAAGCTGTGAACAAACAGATGTTGTTTATTATTATATAATAAAACATGTTAGAATAGAAAAATGGTGAGGGAATTACAGAGGTCACATGTATGCATGGGCAAAAAAAGGAAGTGAATGAGGGATGAGAAACAAGAATAAACATTTACAAGAACAACAAACATCTAGGTATAAGACAAAATTTAATAAAACAACAAAATTCTTTCAGTAATACAAAAAGGACTCTAGCGCCTCGGCTTCACATAAGCCTTCAAGGAGTACTCAGTTACAGAAAAACAGTGTCTTAAATACTCATATTTGCCACTTCCATCACTAATCAATCAATTAACATACACTTATTAAAACTTTAAAGATACCTTTCCATATGATTAAAGTGCATATTTCCAACAGCAGTCTCTATTCAGACCCTGTGGAATTAAAGTGCCATATTTTAAAATAATGAGTGTTTTTTATATAATGATGTATTCCTAACTTGTTCACTATCTCTATCCCCTTTGATCTGTTCTAAGATAGTGGCTTTTAATCCTACAGGACTGCTATTGTGGTACTGTTTAAAATGTTGGACCAAAGGACTTTCCATTTTGCCTTGTCTTATGTCTCTC
This sequence comes from Protopterus annectens, assembly GCF_019279795.1. NCBI lineage: Eukaryota > Metazoa > Chordata > Ceratodontiformes > Protopteridae > Protopterus > Protopterus annectens. Next base: position 1,584,851,753 of record NC_056737.1, on the reverse strand, counting down.
AAATGTTCTGATAATCTATTTTTGAATATCCGTTTCATTTTACCTATATAATATTTTTCACAGTTACACTTGATGGCATGAAATACCTTCTCAGTAGTACACTGGTATTCTCCTATCATTTGAAAATTAATTTTATTTATTCTAGGGAAGGTATGCACTATGAATTCACATCCCATGCAATTCCCACATGTTCTCATCCCTTTCAAATAAATTTGCAATGACAAATTTTATTCAGGTCTTTTAAATTTAGTATGTATTAGCATCTCTCTCAGACGCTTTCCTTTTTGAAATGAAAAAACACAATTTTGTTGTACCAGTCTACAAAGGTCATAAAATCTGGATAAAAACTTCCAATAATGTCTAATTACCTCTCAAACATTCTCACTGAAAATATTATAGTTCATGACTATAAAAAATATTCTTATCAGTTATATCTATTTCATCTCTCTTCTCACCATGGGGTAAAACTAGTTAAAAGCTAGTTAAAATTGGGTTAAAATTTATCTCAGCATGTTTAACATCTAGCAATCATTGGTGTTCATTTAAATTACTTGAGATTGACTATGTTGGTTTCTTAAATTATTTGTTTACTTATTTATTTTGTTGACCAGTATAAGTCAACTATTTCCAATGCCCATTTTCAATACCATTCTAGAGAGAAAAGCTCTAGAAATGTGAAAACATCTTAACTGAGAAATGAAAAGCAAATGTAATAGTAGTAAGACATTTTGTGTCTATTATTTAAAATACACAAGCATTTTCACATACTTACAGTGTTTTTAGAAATATTCCCACATTTTTATGTATTGTCGATATTGAAATACAGATATATTAACTGAGAGTAAGGACAGATAGTTTAGACTATACTTATCATGCATAATCTGGAAAGGGTTAGTAAGATAATTTGCACAGGTTGGTTATTTAGGACATTTTTAATGGATATTGACTGAAGATTTACAACTGAACCTTTTCTTTAAATAGGCACTGCATAGTAAAAACTAATTTGGCTATTAAATTAAAACAAATATATAAGGGTTTCCTCCGGGTGCTCCGGTTTCCTCCCATGTTACAAAAACATGCGTCTAGAGCATTTTTCCCCAGGCCACCACTGAAAATTGGCTTTGTTCCAAGTCAGACCTTCCCAATAAAATAAATAAATATATATTCATATCAAGAACATTCAGTTTGCAGAATTACAACATTTCTTTAAATTGCACTGATTATTGACCCTGTTTGAAAAAACAATTCCTGTAGAAAATATTCAGCAGATGCCAGAAAACAATATGAGATGCAACCAAAAATGAAGTAGTGATTTACTTATTCTTTATAGGCCAAGTTAGTCCCACTAGGCTAGTAGCCTCTTTTCAGGAGAGACTTCAGGTGGTATTCACACTACTAAGGGAAATTTGCTAAGTCATCAGGGAATTTCCCCAATTCTTTTTCAAGATGTTCTGTGAGATCTTGTTTATTTCCAGCTGAGCTATCACCAACTCAAGCAGATAGGGCCTTGATTTAATGTCTCATCCAAATGAGTGCAGAATTCCCCTTATGCTGCACTGCAGTGACAGTAATCAATCTACCTGGTGTGAGAAGAGAACCCACAGCCTATTGCACCAAAGGGGAGAGTGCCACCTGTTGCAACCCTGATACTGAGGGTGTTAAGTAGCTTTTAGCCAGCTAACTATGATTTCATATGGTCTATAAACTATAATGAATAAAATGCCTGTAACAAAAAAGTAAAAACAAAGCAGAAAATGCTCTGCCTGAATTCCAACTGGACACTAGATATGAAAATAATAAAAACAATTCCTTTAGATAATCTACATACTATGAGCTACTTTATGGGGAGGTAGAACTAGATAAAAATACTGAATTTTATTTTAACTCATTACAGCCAAGTGCTCCTCCAGGCATCTTCTGCAGTAAACTCCTACTGTTCCTCTAGGTGTCAAATATTGACTGTTCATATTTGTATTAATAATTCCAAAACTATGTTACTTACAAGGTACATGGATGTTTTTTCTTGAAGCATATGTGATGGCAAACACAACTGTATTTATATTTGAGTATTTTCTAGAACTGTAAGGTGATAACTTCATTTTTTAAAGGCCTAAGCCACACCCAGTGGGAGTTAAAGGCACACACTCAAAAGAGCTGTACCGGAGGGAATGAGTTAACAATTATTTATTGTGACTGAGTAATGTTGGACTGACAAAGCACTAGTGTAGTCTATTCACAGGGTGTTGTCCAAGAAAACAAATGAATTAGCTGTCATCAGCCCAGTATCACCCACTTACACCCAATTTCTATACACCTGAACTGCTTCCATTAGCCTTGAGCTCTGTAACTGTTGTGTAGCGCAGGTCTAGTAGTCTACTTTCTGCTCTGTTTTTCTTCTTATACCCTTTTCCTGTAGCTTACTATTTCCCTTTCCTGACAGCTAGACATAACCTATATTACTCTCATAAAGTGCTCTCTCTCATACCCTGTACGGCAAGGTTTCAATTTACTGGCCATAACTAATTTTGCTGCAATGCCATCCTGCATGTACTTGCTGCTACTTGCATCCTAACTCAGACTCCACTCTGAATTCTAAAGTTTATTCCATAAATATAAAGTAAACTAAATAAAAGGCGTTTAACTCACTTAAACTATTTAATATCTTGCAAATATCTGTTGAGATAATTTTTTTTCTCTCAGTCCTCTGTCATTCAAAGTCCAGTCCTTCCCACTCTGTTCACCCTCACTACGCTCTGGGCTCACTCCGCTCCCCTACCCCCATTCCCACCAACCCCATTATAATTTCCTTTATACTATCCACTCCCTCCCCTTCCTCCCCCACTCACCACTCACAAACTACTTTCTGATAAACTTTATAGACTTTACTTCCTGTCCCCCTCTCTTTCTTGTGACCCCTACTTCTACTAACCGAACATCTACTACCTAACTTTCACAGCTATTCTCTTACTTCCTTATTTTCATCCTACTATACTCTTCCTACAATCCCTTAACCTTCTTTCAAACATGCAATACCTTATCTTTACCACCTCACTCCTCTTCCTTCCAACTACTCTAACCTCTTATCACGCTCACCTTCCCGCTCCACTGCTATACCCTCCCACCTCCAATTCCTTGGATACTCATTTCATGCCATCCTTCTGTAATATCTCCCCAACTTTGCTTAACCTCCCCAACTCATGTCTCTGTAAGCCGATTAGACTGCAAATACTCCCACCTACCTATCTAAATCCATGCTGTACAAACTACACTTATATATCATCTTACTCTCTGTACCCTCTTAATAATTTACTCATATCTGGAGACATCCACCCTAACCCTGGCCCATCCCCCCAACAACCACACCAATCCCTCTTACCCTCCAACTCCCCCTCTTCTCCAACTACCACCAACCATCCTCAGGCTCTTACACTGAACTCAACTATAGCCAAACAACTAGCCATATACTCTCTTAACATTCAAATCCTAACTAACAAAATCACTGACTTCCATGCCTGGATAGCCCACACAGCCCCTTACATCCTATGCTTATCTGAAACCTGGCTTAAGCCTCATATCAATAACAATGTAATTCCCCACCAGGCTATAATATTTACCGCTCAGATAGATTCCCAAAAAAAGGAGGTGGTGTAGCTATCCTTCACTCTAATAGCCTAAACCTATCACCTTTTTCTGCAACCATACCAAACTTTCACCCAGCAGAACTCCTAATCGCAAACTCCCACCTCAACCCACACAAAAAGCTAGCTATCACCTCTATCTACAGCCCCCCCCAGGAAACAACTTGCCCATCCTAGAGAAAATCCTAGATTGATTCTCCCACAACATTCCCTATGAAACTCTCATCTTAGGCGATGTCAACTTAGACTGGTCCAAACTCAAAACTGACTCCCCTTAAATCAGCATAAATCTACATGGTTTCCATCAGCTAATAACCTCCCCCACCCGATTTCATAAAAACATACCATAATTGACTGGATAATCACCAACTCCCCTAATGTCTATCACAATCCAACTACTCTACCTGACCAACTCACTGACCACCTACCCACCTCTGTCCTTAGATTCACCTGCCAACCACCCAAACCTAATCTTTATAGAGACTGTCAAAAACTCTCTAACTTCAATGTTACCCAATTCAGCTCTATTCTATCTTCCACTGACTGGTCACTCCTTAAACAAACCCCTCTAGATGAAGCAGAAAATAGTTTCAAAACCATCTTTCTGAATACCCTGAACTCCCTTGCCTCCTCTAGAAAGATAAGAATAAAATCCAATTACGCTCCTTGGCTTTCCAAAGACACTAAGTCCCTTATGCTCCAATGATATAAAGCCTGGAAAGCATGGAATAAAACTAAAGAAGTACCTCTCCTTCAGAACTATAGACATCTCAGAAATCTTACAAAGAAACAGTGCAATGCTGATAAAAAGTCCTTCGTTAACACAGCTCAACTAAATAGTAAATCCAACCCACATAAATTCTGGTCATGTATAAATAAAATTGTCTCTCCTGGCTGCCCCCACTAACCCCTCCCCTACTACACCCCCCGAAACAGCTACCCCACTGAATAAACACTTTATTGATACTATTCAAGCACTCTTACTATCCAATGGTAACACTGCAACCCAACCGATCCCTCTCTACCCATCTAACAGTAACCCCTTCACCTTTCATCCTGTTCCCATTTCTTATATCCGATCTCTACTTCTTAAGCTAAAACCTTGCTCCCCTTCCACTGATAATCTACCTCCATCCTTCCTGAAACTGGCTGCTGACTCAATTGCATACCCAGTGTCTATACTAATCAATAGGTCCATTCAGGAATCCACTGTACCCACCCTTTGGAAATCATTTTTCACTATACCCCTACACAAAAGTGGCAACTCTACTGACCCATCTATCATCCCATAGCTATCCTATCCCCCTATCTAAAATTCTCGAAAAATGCATCCACTCACAACTACTAAAATACCTCCTCCAAAGCAATCTTATCACACCTACCCAGTATGGCTTTCGTCCCAACCATAGCGCAACTACTGCCCTCCTATCCTTTACCCATATCATAGCTGCGGCCCTAGATAACAATAAACTTATACCCTGTCTCTTCTTAGACCCTTCCAAAGCATTTGATACTGTTTCTCATCCCCTACAGTTATCTAAACTTTCATGTCTCAATCTATCTTTCTCCTCCCTTTCCTGGTTCTCCAGTTACTTATCCTGCAGGCAATAGTCCATTAATGGCTCTCTTCCTCGTCTCCATTCCTACCTGTCCCAACAGGAGTACCCCAAGGCTCCATCTTGCGTCCCCTCTTATTCAATATCTTCACTAATGACCTCCACACATCTTGCAAACAATCCTCCCTCATACAATATGGCGACGATTCAACACTCATCTCAATCTCTGATAACATCTCTGAACTCCATACACTCACTCAAAACACATTTTCATCTACCAAACAGTGGTTAACCAGTAACTTACTCATCTTTAACCCAAAAAAGACCAAACTCCTACTATTTCTTGACACAAACCAACAAACATATCCAAAAGGATAAAAACTAATAACAAAATAAAAACCGAAAAAACAGGAAAGTAAATCCGGCTTTAATGCACAGAATAAGCCTTCACAAACTAAGCACTTGGTTTGGTTTGTTGATGTTTTAAAATGATTGGTTTGAGTGTGGTGATGTCATAATATAAAAAGCTGTAATGTTGAGCCTATCATTGACTCTGAAGAAGCCATTGGGAAATGGTGAAAGTGCTTAGTTTGTGAAGGCTTATTCGGTGCATTAAAGGCGGATTAACTTTCCTGTTTTTGTTACTCCTATTTCTTCCATGTTTTCTGACTCATCACAAATCCCCCTTTTCTATCACTTCCTCAAATAACACAGTCATTAAACATGAAACTCACACTAAATTGCTAGGAATCACCATCGATGATGAACTTAAATTTAATATGCACCTTCTCCAATGCATAAATAAGACTAACCAGAAACTAGGTTTTCTTTAGCGTAACAAAAGATTTCTAACTCCAAATGCTAGACTCTCCCTTGCTCAAGCTCTCCTCCTCCCCTCCCTTCTTTATGCTGCCTCTGTATTCACCATCATTCAAACCGTAACCTTAAACAAACTCCAACAAACTTATCATAAGATAGCTAAATTCATCACTAACTCTCCATACAACACTCATCACTGCTTGCCCCTTACATCATTCCACTGGCTTGAGTTCCCCCAGCTTCTGTTGCTATCGCAACTTCAAATGTTACACTTCATTCTCTATAAGCCTTAATTTCTGTCCTTCTCTCTCTTCCTTTATCTCTATCTACACACCTTCTCGTACTCTTTGCACATCAAATCAGCTACTACTACACCCCTACCAACCAAACAAAGCAGTAGGCAAACTCTTATATAAAATCTCCATCGTTCAAACTTGGAACAAACTTTCTAGAGACATATGTTCCACCATTCACCCATGCCACTTTAAAGAAAAATTAAAACTCCATCTACTTTATTCCAAAATCTGTCCTTGTCAGGACCCAGGCTAATCCCTCTCTCGCCTCCTTGAGTACGCCTCTTAGTACCCCCTCTCTACAAAGTGTTCCTCCTATTTGAGGGTACTTATTCTTCTACTTAATACTCAAATCTGATTGGAACAAACTCTTTCTGTAAATATGTAAATAAGACATAACCCTGATAACATGAGATAGACACAACTGCAAGTGTTCAAATGTATCTCTTTTATTTTTGTCTCTTAAATACTATTGTATAATTTCAATTTTTGATCACGTTAATCGCACGTTTAATGTTTATGTTACCAGTTTTGCTGTCTTCAAAATATCTGTTCCTTGAAATTTGTGTTCAATTCTTGTTCACATGTTAATGTATATGTTATATTGTCTCTGTATATATAATGTCTGTTTTTCTTGGAACTTTTCTCCTCGGGTCTCCACTGAAAACAGGCCACAAGCCCAGCTGGACTAACCCGGTTAACAAATGTCAATAAATAAATTATTACTGTACTGTGCATGCTTTCATTGCCTTTTATATAAAGTACATGTACCTATTAAAGCTGATTAGAAAGAACAGTTATGCTGAACCTTTTTATGTTATTCATTCATATAACTGATGTACTGAGACAAAAGTGCTCTTTTGTTTTTGGTTTTGTCAGAAGTATACCTGGATAGTCGCATACTTCATTTAGACTTGACCGCATAGCAATAGTGCTGCAGTTACTGCCAAATAATCAGGTCTATGACATACCTGATACAGTGAAATTGATGTGTTCCTGAATATACATCATTGTGATAATCAGATAAGTCTATTGATTACTATTCATTTTGATGGTCTTTTATCGATCCTACAATGAGCGTGATTACTATAATACTGTCTGAATGGATTTCCAGAAGCGGCGAGAAAGGAAAGTGGTAGAAAGAGAGAAAGTTGAAAAGAGAATATCTATCTGTGTATCTATCTATCCATCTATCTATCTATCTATCTATCTATCTATCTATCTATCTATCTATCTATCACACTTGCGCGCGCACACACACACACACACACACACACACACACACACACACACACACACACACACACGCTCACATTAATTATAGATATAGAAAGGCTGAGAGAAAAAAATTGACTACTTACCTTCAACTAAATTAACTGTATTGATCATTTTCTTTTATGAATGCAATCACATATAAATAAAATAATTCTGATTTTATATTATTGTCTATGTTTCAGGTTGATTTTTCTCTTTCTGGTTCTATATAACTTAGCTACACAGGTGATCCTGTCTCTTCTCAAAGATTTTTAAAAATGTTCTTGGTGCAGTTATGAAGTATTAATTTCGTCAAATGAAAAGTGTACTAGTTTTCTAACTTTCATTGAGGTGATGTCAGATTAAATTTTTAGAAACCAGAAGCGACCTGAAGCTACACATTCTACAGAGTACAGTGCCTTAATGTGACAGGTGATGCTCTTAGACACACAGAGGAGCCAAAGCAGATGCAGTATGCAGTGACATGCAAGTGATGACACCTTATAAATGATAAATGACAGCAGATTAGGTTAAACTGTTAGGTAAAGTTCCTGCAATTTTAACTAGCGCTAGGCGGCAACAGTTTGTTATGCTCCGTAAACATTGACGGGTATGTTGGCAGTATCTTCTGGTTTTGGAAATCTTACAGTCAATCTAATTGTAAAGTGCATCAAGAAAATCAGATGAGTCATAGTATACTCTTTCAAAGGGTACACTGAACGGTAATTAATGACTGCTATGCTTTAGGGGCGGAGAAGAGAATCAGGCATATTTCTAAGTCTGACTTGACAGTTTTTCCCCATACTCTGTACATGTCCATGTACTCTAAAGATTATTGTTCCTTTCAGTACAGCAATCTTTGTGCCCTCATAAATTTGGTCTAATTGAAATTAAGAAAGCCTTAGAAGAATTCCTGTGGTAATGGTGGTGTTTGTCATCTAATGATGAGGAACCTTTCAGTAAAATAGAAACCTGTGTCCCAGTGTTGCATTTCTTACAACTTCTGAAAGCTTATCCTGTTACTGAATGAAAACTTCACCACAGAGTTCAGCAGAGTTCCTGTCAGTGACTTTACTACTGATATAATCTGGTCTGAGAATAAACAAGAAGTTAAGAAAGGCATTCTACTCTAGTACTGATACGGTATTTTACTACCACTTGATAAACCAAATATGAAAGAGTTAAGTAAATAATAAATAAAAAAGTCTGGAATATAGGAAAAAAGTAGCAGATACAATAGTGTGCATGTGTGGGGAGGTGGAGGGTGCATGTATGCTGTAAAGTATATCATAGCATGCATACCTTTATTCTAAGTGCATTCTAGAGTAGTTTTTTTGCAGAATGACATGTAAGTGATAAAAAGCATGGTATCTCTTGATGTGGCATGTCCTATATTATATTAATACTAGTAAACCCAGACATGGTATACACTGTTAAAGTAGTAATTAAGATAATGGTTGACATATGTATTGCTTAGACATGATCATAAAAAAGTAAGAAAATGATACATAAATTGCACTACATAGCTGGTGCTGTAAGTGGTCAAAATGCATTGTTAGTGGTGCATTATTTACTTTTTTGTTTGTCTCTTTGCTAACAGAATATGTAAGCTTGTCCAAATTCTTTTTTCAGCCATGACTGGTTCCAAGATAAATAACAGAATCAGAAATTCTCCAGCACATTTAAACTACAATAGTGAGATTGTGTGTGTGTGTTTGTATGTGCACACACATACACACACACACACACACACTAAATTCACCAAAAACACTAAAAACAAACTATTGAAAATCGCCACTGAGCCAAGGTTAAAACCTGCCGATTTTATTAAACGTTAAATCAATCACAATTTTCGTCCTACTCAATTGAAGGACTTCCTCAGAAATACAAAAAATATATCAGTTACATCCTTTATAAACTACGTGCCAAAAAGTATCTCGTAGGCGTCACCTTTTTAAAGTGAGATACATCTAATAAAAATGTTGCCAACCATTCATAATATAATTCATTATTTAAATATTATTCAAATACTATTGTCAAAACCATCATTGTTTAAAATAACCATTATTAAATGAAACAATATTAAAAAACACACACACACACACGTCTGTATATAGAAAAATGTAAGACACTGTATGTTAAATTTCTGTACTGCAGATATAAAGCAAAAAAGAAGACATACCCTTTGTATCTATATACTTATGTGTATATATATATATATATATATATATATATATATATATATATATATGTGTGTGTGTGTACACAGACACACACGTATATATATATATATATATATATATATATATATATATATATATATATATATATATATATATATATATATATATATATATATATATAAAAATATAAATATATATTGATAGATATTGATCTGTGTGTGTGTGTATATACATGGGGGAAGTCAACTCCTTTGATTGGACATCTGCTTAGTCAAAATTTAGTTGACTACACAGATGGTTGACAGACATGCAAAATCACACAATTCTTGAGGTTGGGAAATATGCCCTTTCCCCACCATTGTACGATCTCAGATTTAATATATATAATTAGCAGGGGGTGAGGGGAACATAGCCCCCCCCCTACAAAAAAAATGTTAGTTTTTGCATGCACAGAGATTTTTTTTGCTCAACGCATGCATAGTAGCATGTCGACATTTGTAAATTTGACCTTTTGTGGTCAATCTTGTGAATGTCAATATTTGGGTCAGTCATTCTTTTTTTAGTAGACATATATATATATTTTTTTTTTTTTTGTGTGTGTGTGTGTGTGTGTGTATATATATATATATATATATATATATATATATGCATTTTTATTTAGCTAAAGTTAAGACACAGTATGACATGTCATAAATGAAGATAATTAAATGTACTCTGGGGTATGCAAGTCAGAGCATCTTAGCATTTCTGTTATTCTAACCTGATGAGAGTTAGTATACTATAGTTGTGTTCTAAGAGATACTATACTATAGCTGTATTCTAAGAAGGTCTATATCAGATGTCCAAACATGCATAACAACGAATGCAGTAACATCGAACTGGGAAGTTCGAAATCTGAAAATAACAAAGATGCGGAACATTGAATTCTTTCCCAGGGAAAGAATTCGCTGGGCTGGGTGCGCAGCTTTGTTATTTCCTCCACTGTGGTGTGATCTTGGAGTTGGTATATTTAAGTAGGGCAGTGTGGGGGGCGTGGTGGGGCAAAGCCCCCCACATTAGAAACAGTAGTTAGTGTTCGTGTGTTTCGTACCGGAACAGCGATTTTTTTTCCCTGGGAAAAAAATTGCTGTTCAGAGTGTTCAGTTTTCGGAGTTTTGGCTTTGATATTTCCATAGTCAACATTCTGACACTTCGACTATGTGATATAGCCCCTTCTAAGAGATACTATACTCTAGTTGTATTCTAAGAGTTACTATACTATTGGCAAGCACCGCTTTTCAGGTGTGATACATGAACACTGGACTGATTCTATGACTTGAATCATGTCGTACATTATGCAAACGGGGATTATGGAATTCAGACTGAGTTACACGGGATATAACTCATTTGTGTGTCATTACCTTTATCTAAGACAAGCCATCAGATGAATATGTATGTAAACAAATATGTTGGATGATGAATGATGAAAAACATTCTGCAAAATATAATTCATTTATAACTTGTACTGTTTACCTTCTGTGTGGAATTGCCAAGTATTTGGGAATGTGGAGACTGCATTTAACTGCCAAGTGCTCCAAAACCCAAACTTCAGGAAAGAAAAACATTAGTTCAATATAAAAAGATAAATTACATCTTTGTGACTGCTAGTAGAAGCAGAGGAGCATTTGGTTAAACAGTGACATTTTATGGAGAATATTTGACTTTGTATTGTTATGTAAGAAATAATTCATAGTACTGTATATAATTACTTGAGATTTATTTTAAAATAATATTCTCTGTCTTTAATATTCTGTATCCATTAAGACACTGTCTTAATTCAATTTACACACATTTTATTGTCAACTAATTTTATATTAATGAATCGTGTGCTGCTAAAGTTTTATAATATGCTTAGTGAAATTGGTACATAAAGCTGACTGATTGATTGATTGATTGATTGATCGATTGATTGATTAATTTATTGATAGAGTCACTGATTCATAGAATGACTGCTTGATCCATAGACATCCTGGAGATGTACTGAGGCACAGTATAAAATCAAGTGATACAGAAATATTCATACAAAGTGCTGCTATGTTACCCATTCTGTCAATTAATTCCCAGTAAAAGCAAACCCTGTCAAAACCTGGTGTGGATTATTATACTTATAATAACATGAGTGGTTATCACAAACTGTATTATTGTCTGAGAGATGATGTGAGGTATTACCAGCTATGCCAGGAGAAGTAGGGCAGTGGATGTGTAACACATGCCAACATAGCTAGCTGGAATTTTGTAAAAAAATTATCATTTGTATATCCAGCTGATTTGTACAGATGCTTGTGTTGAAAAATGTATTTGTAAAGCTGCTTGTGTTAAAATGTACAAACAGTGCATTCTGCTGGACAGAAAAGAAATACACCTGTATGTCAGACTGTAGTGTAATTGTTGAAATGAAAATATTGTAACAGAGGATACTGAAAGAGAAGAGCTTAATCTCAGTCTAGCTAACTTTGAAATATAGTAACCAAAAGTAAACGCCAGGAGCAAAACACAGTAGGTAATCCAAATCCGCATATAAATGTCCTCGATACTTCAATAGTTGCAATGTATCCAACGCATCAAAAACAAAAAGCAGCAACGAAGCAGCAGCTAATTCAGTATGAAAATTTAATGATGGTACACAAACAGGTTAGCGCTTTCACCAAACGGCTTCATCAGACCTATAACAGTCATGAAATCTATTGGTTTAAATATAAAAAACGGCGGGAAATTCAATCAATCTTAAAGTGAAAGTGCAGTATAAAACATATATACATATTTCACCTATTAATACAACACTATATGAGAAATATGTAGCCCTCCTAAAACTAATACAATATAATCTATCTAAAAAATATAAATATATATGTCTAAAAGATGTATACACAAATCCAATATATATGATATAATAAATAACATGCTAATCCTATAGTAAAGCTAATACAATAAGAACTATCAGGAAGCAAATAGATAGCATCTGCAGTATAACAACATCTGCAGTATAACAGATGAAAGTATCATATACATGTATATACATGAACAATGTCACCTAAAGGCCTAAAACAGTGAGATATGAATAACTAAAATATGACATCTCTAAAAAGGAAACTTGATGTGCAATGTAACAAGTCAACTTAAAACAATGTATGGAAGTAAAACAATAATAGATAATAGAAAAGGGGACTAAGCCCTTAATTTCCTCATCTTAAGGAAGGGCTGGATAGGAACTTTACCATTCAAACCAGGGCTGGAGTCTGATCTAAATCTCATAATCCAGTTAGTCTCTTTCGCTTCTGTAAATGTTTTAATGTCCCCTCCCCTAATACTTCTAGATATATTTTCTATTATCTTAAACCTAAATCCATGTCCTTCTCCTTTCTCTGTGACATGTCTCGCTAGGGCATTAGTCACAGTTCCTATCCTGATGTGATAGGTGTGTTCCCGCATCCTACACAAGAAGCTAAATAAATCACATCCGTGGTCATACAATTACCCTTAGCTCGAAACTTAAAAACCCCAAATCCGGATGGATGTGTAAACTCAGGATTGGAGTCAATCAAAAAGCAGAAGTTACAGTGATTACAAGGTGATGTAATTTGAAGTTCACTAAAACCATCATGTGGATTATTACTCGAATAACAGAGTAATCTCTTCAGGTTCAATTTGTTCTTATATATAAATTTCGGTGTGGTCCCTACAACTTCTTTAATCGTTGAATCTACTGATAAAATATGCCAATGGGTCTTAATAACATCTTTTATTGTCCCTACATCTTTAGTATAAAAAATAGGGTAGACTACATTGTTAGACTCTATTTCTGCTCTAGTTCTTCTATTTCCTATGGTATCAGAATTCTGGATCCTATCTGAGAAATAAGGAACTGCTATATTAGACCTCAACTCATCTATGTCAAAAGTTCCATTAATCAAATCATTACTATAATAATTCCGTGCTCCTAACCTCTGATGTAAGTCATCCAATTCTCTCTTAAAATTGGAATCCAGTGGATTATACCTAGAAATACGCATGGCCTGTCCTCTAACAATATTATTGTATATATAACCAGGATGCATACTATGGCGATGTAATAAAACATTCTTATGGCATGACTTCCTATATAACCCAGTATTAATCATTCCATTCTCTAGCTTCTCTATATATACATCAAGGAATGGAATCTTGGTACAGGATCGGTCAACCGTGAACTTAAGATATCTGGTAGCAGAGTTAATCTCATATTCAAAAGCATCTAAATCATCTGGGGTACCTGTCCACAAAAGGAACAGGTCATCTACAAAACGTCTATAGAAAGGAACAAAGTTCTTAAAATAAGACATCTGGAACATAAATCTATGTTCCCATTCAGCCATAAACAGGTTGGCGTAGCTATTGGCACAAGAGGTGCCCATAGCTACGCCATCCCTTTGTAAAAAGAACTTGTCATCAAAACAAAATACATTTGATTCAAGTATAACTTCCAAGAAAGTCATTAATAGATCTATCTCTACATCACTCTTATCTGACATTCTTCTTAGATAGCTATCTACCATATCTATCCCCTCCAAATTTGGAATCACTGTGAATAAAGAATGTACGTCCATAGTGACAAAAATGTATTCTTGGTTGGATGGTACCATAGCAATAAAATTATATAGATCTAACAGAAACTGTTTGGTATCCTTCAAGATAAATGTATTGGCATCAACTATCGGTCTCAGATGTTTTTCTAGATAAATAGATAGGGGTTCAGTTGACCAACCCCTACCTGCTACAATAGGTCTTAGTGGCGGGTTCTCCTTATCCTTATGTATCTTTGGAAGGCCATGGATGACCGGGATCAGTGGATATATAACTTCCAAAAATTTAAATAAGTTGAGATCTATTACTTCACTCTTTACTAAATCAGTCAACATACTATGTATCCTATCAGTCAACTGATTGACTGCTTCTAATGTAGTAGGGATATAATAATTCCTATCATTCAACATTTCAAGCATGCTATCTTGATATTTAGAGCTATCCATAACAACTATCCCACCTCCTTTGTCAGCAGACTTGATGGTAATAGTAATGTTATTGCGTAACTTATTTAAGGCCTCCTTCTGTTTAAATGTCAAATTATATCTACCTCTTCTATTATAATTAGTGGAATTTCTCATCCTATATAAGTCATCTTCTACTAGCTTACTGTATGCTGCTAGCAATGGATGTAAGGGGGGAGTATATGTACTAGGTCTTTTCATACCCTGATTGTAAGTAACATCCATATTACCTCTGAACTCTATCTTTAGTGACAAATTCCTTACAAACAGCTTAAAGTCACGTAAGGTTTCTTCAAAACTACTATATGTAGTGGGAATAAATGAAAGTCCTTTCGAAAGGACAATTAACTCTTCTGGTGTGAGTTCATGTGAGGATAGGTTGAACACTATGTTGTCCGTTTCCCTTCCCACATTTTTTTGATGTTCCGGTTCTGAAACCGATCGGGGGACAGTTTCGTTTTTTGTCTCCCTCTGCTCATTGAACGTGTCCTCCCTTCTCTGGAGTCTATCCTGATAGGGAAATTGTTTTAAGTTGACTTGTTACATTGCACATCAAGTTTCCTTTTTAGAGATGTCATATTTTAGTTATTCATATCTCACTGTTTTAGGCCTTTAGGTGACATTGTTCATGTATATACATGTATATGATAATTTCATCTGTTATACTGCAGATGTTGTTATACTGCAGATGCTATCTATTTGCTTCCTGATAGTTCTTATTGTATTAGCTTTACTACAGGATTAGCATGTTATTTATTATATCATATATATTGGATTTGTGTATACATCTTTTAGACATATATATTTATATTTTTTAGATAGATTATATTGTATTAGTTTTAGGAGGGCTACATATTTCTCATATAGTGTTGTATTAATAGGTGAAATATGTATATATGTTTTATACTGCACTTTCACTTTAAGATTGATTGAATTTCCCGCCGTTTTTTATATTTAAACCAATAGATTTCATGACTGTTATAGGTCTGATGAAGCCATTTGGTGAAAGCGCTAACCTGTTTGTGTACCATCATTAAATTTTCATACTGAATTAGCTGCTGCTTCGTTGCTGCTTTTTGTTTTTGATGCGTTGGATACATTGCAACTATTGAAGTATCGAGGACATTTATATGCGGATTTGGATTACCTACTGTGTTTTGCTCCTGGCGTTTACTTTTGGTTACTCTATTTGGTTTTTAGTGTGTCCGGAGAGCATATTTACTTCAAGCAGGTTATTATTTTATTCAACTTTGAAATATAGTCTGAAATTAAATTACCTGGTTTATGCCATAAATATTGTATCTTATAGTTCTTATTGCAGCTAGAGAAAAAATGTATGTCAAAATTAGGACTAGGAATCCTACTATATTGTTCTTAGGGGTGAACTAATTGCTGCACATGAAGGGTGGACGTTTTGAAATGGTTTTATATCTTCCAGATGCTAAAACACATCTTAGCAAACCTCTGTGTTTATGCATGCAAACACATATGTGCTAGATTCTGCTTCAGTTTCTAGTAAAGGGGATAATGTGGGAATCAGAGTCAGATGGCCAGATGTATATGATGTCATTCTATAACCCAGCTCTGAAATAATGTTTTAATACTAGATGAGACAGAAGTCTCAGGGCAATCTGTTTGTGAAACCTGACAAAGAACCCTTTACCCACTTCATCTTCATAAGAGCCTTAAAGTAGCTGGCTGGTGGCAGTGAATCTACCTTCTATGCTGGGCTAAGGGGGAAGAGGGACTAAATCTGTGCCAGCCTTTCCCAGGTGTGTGTGTGTGTGTGTGTGTGTGTGTGTGTGTGTGTGTGTGTGTGTGTGTGTGTGTGTGTGTGTGTGTGTGTTTGTGTCAGCTACTTGGAGAAGGAACACACAGCACTGGTTTCACAAAGAAGTTAGCGGAGGACTTGGCTTGGAACACTTGGTTGAGGACTCAGTTCTACAGCTGTATCAGTGGGGAGTCTTAAAGGAGGCTTTGAGAGAGAGAACCCCAGCCCCCGAACTGAGTGTGTTCCCTGGGTCCACGTAATGGAAATTGTGCTTTGTGCAGAGAGCTGCATCTGAAAATACTGTGTGTATCTGTTTCTCTTCCAAGTGAACATCCCTTACCAGTGTCAGTGGTGAGGATTCAGGATCCTTGATTACTGGCCCAGAGCAGGGACCATCACAATCTGCATTATTAAGAAGTACCAAGTGTGCTTTTCTATATTGGGAAAGTAGGCCCTAAAAGGCAACTGTATAGATTGGCATTATATGGTCTTTTTTTCATTGCAGATAATGACTGAAGAATTAAATTAGGGTTTTCTATATCTTAAATTTTCTGCAGTCTAAACACATGTAAACTCATTGCTTTGTTTCTGATATTAGGCATCCTGTCTAAAATATATGGAGTGGTCCTTTGAAATACTCCTGCACCCAACACAACTCAGTGTATCAGTTATGCTACTAGCTGTAGTTAAATATATATCCTGTTGGAAGCAGTTGACTGTAGATAACTTCAAGAACTTCTTAGTGGAGCATTGTCAGGTAAATACTAGCTGGAAGGTGGTAGAAGACTGTAAGACTGTTTTTGAGGATTAATCATATACAGCTGATGAAATATGTATTTTACATGAAAGATACTGGTAACCTTTCCTGGACAGTGGATCTGGTGTGAATTTTTTGGTTTCACGACTGGCTGAATATAGGGATTGTTGAACACATTAATAGATGAAGTGCTTATATCTTATGTAAAATAAGTAGAACTCCATACAAATGCTATAACAAATGTTTCAGCAGTGGGTGTGGTGTGTATGCATGTACACACAAATGTTTGCTGGTTAGGTTCATAGGTATATACTAGGTTAACAACCATCAGGGCCTTTATAAGCCTAGCTGTGCAATCCAACCCAATTGTATCCCTGTGTTTGTATTCCTGTGTACCATGACCATTTATTAGGAGGGGGGTATGCTACTTAGGAAGTTCCTAGAGGTTATGTTGGGGTCTGTTAGTTTGGACAGTACTGTCTGTTTGAATTTCCAATTTCCAATCTATTAGTCAAGGTTACGGTTAAATATGGTTAGGGATGGACACTGCTTCACATGGATGGGGAGGCTGTTCCAGAGCAAAGGGATCCTGTGAGACACATATTTGTCTCACCAACATCTGATTCATGTCAGAAGCAAAATTTGAATCCCTGGCTCTAGTGGTTCAGATGTTCTTTGCAGATGTGCAAAAGGTCCATCGGAGCTGGATCTGAGGATGCCTTGTATGCCAGACATAGATCACCTCTCAGTAACCTGTAAGAGGCAGACTATAAAGATAGGCCTTTCAGGTGATTCATATAGGGCAATAAGTTTATACCATGGATTCTCCTCATAAGGAGCCTTTGTGGTAATTCCAACTGTTGCAAATGTCTGGACAGGTACATGCCAAAGGGGTGTTATACCCAATGATGGGTCAGATAAGGGCAAAATAAAGTGTACTATGACTTCCTTAGACCTGGATGACATGCCTTACTAATAGGTTGGACAACACAGAATGATTTTCTTACTACCTTGGTCACATGTTGGTCAAAGGCCAGATTACTGTCTACATATGTTCCCAGATCCCTGGCTACTGGATCAACTCTTAGGGGTGACTGGATGGCATTTTTCCCAAAAAATAATGTAACACATTTCTTGGCATTGAGTTTTAGTCCTTTGCTTTCGTACCAGTCATGTGTTTATGTTAAGCCCTCTTGTAAGAGTGGTATCACCAATCCTGCATTCTTGGATCCTGTCTGTGAGCCAGCTGGCAATCCAGCAAGTCATGTAGGGGTCTATGCCCAGTTTAGTGACTTTGTTAACTAAATCCTAGTAGGGTATTATATCAAACACCTTAGCCAGGTCAAAGTAGGTGGTATACACTGCTTTACCTTCATCCATTGCCTTGGTGACTTTCTCAAAGAAGTTCACCAGATATATAGTAGGCATGACTTTCCCTTGATAAAGCCAAACTGGATTGGATGCAGGTCTGAAAGTTCCCTATGTCTTTATTGATCATTTCCGTGGTAATTCATTAAATGACATTGCATATTAGACTAATCAGACTAGTAAATTTGTAGTTTCAGGAGTCAGTTGATTGTCCACACTTGTGAAATGGGATAATTGCTGCTGTCTTCTATTTTCTCGCTACAAAGCCTGTTTTGAGGCTGTAGTTGAAAAGTGACTCAAGTGGGCCTGATGGGTCATGTTTCAAGCTATTTAGGAGGCATACAGGGATATTGTCAGGGCCCAATGAGGCTGTGTTTTTGGCCTTAGTAAGTGCTTCCAGGACCCGCTCCCTATTAATAGATGGGATACTGTGCTAGGAAGCAGTTCATGGGAGAAGGTGGGTGAATGAGTAAGGAAGTTTGAGCTGAATTTGTCAGTCAGCTAATTCACTATGTCACTCTGCTCAGTGAATATGGCACCATTGGCCACCTGTTTGGTACACTGATGTGTGCTGTCGTTGTGGTTTTAGATATAACTGTAGAAGACCTTGAGGTTGTCTGTATCCTGTGAGGCTATCTTGACCTCATACTTTGGCTTGTTGCACTTAATTAGCCCTCTTAGTTTCCTGTTTAGTTTAATTAGGGAGCTCCTACTATTATGGAAGTTGCACTTTTTTCTTTTTGTTATTTACCGTAATAAAGTTAAGATTCCACCTGTGTGGTTTGTTTTTAGAGTTTATATTGGGCTTACTTCTAATAGTTACAGCAGCCTCTATACAGCCATTTACATAGTTGTAGAGGGTCTCTGTGAACAACTACACATAGGTTGATATGAACTTGGAGTTGGCAGGAGCATTGAATTTTGTCATACTATTACTTAATAGGATGTGGTTAGGTTTGCAATAATTCTTAACTGTTACAGGGTTTTCTGGGGTTACCGAGTTTGTTTTTATTTCAAAGGAGACAGCTTAGTGGTCCGACCTCAACAGTAAGTATGTGATACTGGGGGAGGAGGGCCATATTGGTGAGTACTAGGTCCAGTAATTGGACTAAATGATGAAGTGTATTTGGGTTAATAAAGTATAGGAATTGTTGTGCCTGTGATTATGAGGTAGTGTATGTTTCCCAGTCTATACAGGATTAGTTAAAGTCTCCCATGAATAGGGCATTTGGTTTAATGGGGAGTGTCTCTAGTAGGTTTAGGCAAGAGCTATGCTATTCTAGGGATATAGAGGGGTGATCTATAGCTTGCTAGTATATGGTATGGGACTTTGTGTAGGGTGACTTGCACATGTATAAATTCTAGGGCATCATCCCGTTTAACCAACATAGAGTTATCCTTGTTGGAAATACAGTCTGGGATTCCTTCACCTTTTGTCTTTGTCTGTGTAGCTGTTGATCTAATTGGCTAAAAGGCACTAAAGCCTTGCAATGCTAGAGTACTTTCAGCAGATGCAAACCATATCTCATTAACAGCACAGACATCCATATTCTCCAAAGTGAAGTGAGCCTGTAGGGTGTTAGCATCTCGTTAAGGCTCCTAGCATTGAGCAGTAAAACCTTTAGGTTTCTTTGTGTTTGTTTGATGTGCTGGTGCGTTTGTCAATTTGGCATTGCATAAAAAAGGCTTTAAGGGGTGAGTAAAGTTTTAGTCAATGTTAAGAAACCTAGGAGAGAAAGGTATAGACCATGCTTTGCAAAGCAATGTGACCTGAAAACCATGCTCTCCCATGTTGACAAATATTGTATCCCCTTAGAAAGACACTTGCAAAATCAAAGACGGATGAGAGCTTACCTCCCAACTTCTTTGTTCAGGAATTCTGGACAAAGCCAAAAATAATTTGAGGGCAAAGGACAAGCATTATGGACATTTTTAAAATATTACTCCAATTCACTTAAAAAGTGAAACTCCAGTGTCTGATACTATTAACTGACAAGGAAAAATACGAGGCACAAATCAGGGACATTACGAAAAATTTGGGACAGTTGAGAGGTATGGTTGAATTTGTAAATAAGCATGGCAATGACTGACAGCCACAAGTTAAAACACTTTAAAGTATACTGGCCATGCTCTGAAACAACTTTGTTTTACAGTTAACTTAACTCCCAGTTATACTCCACATGTTAAAGCTACAAGTGATGCTGCAAAAAATGAAGTGTGCTGTTTGATTTTTTTTCAGCTTTACTGTTTACTTAGGTTTTCTGTATAACCACACACACAAATGATGTCATGGTAGGTAAATGGTAATCATTTACATACAACTGCAAAGTAGTATGAATAGCTTATGCATTAGTTTAAGAAGTGAGGCATTTTAGGCATACCTCTCAACTGTCTAGATTTTTGCAGAATGTCCAGATTTTTGCCTCATAAAATATGTGGTTTTCTGGCATATCACTGGGATGATATGAGGGCAGAAGTCACTAAATAATGGCATACATTTTAGTTTCAGATTTCAAAATCCTTCAGAAAATGTATGTTAATAAAAACCCTATTACTGTAGCAACTTTCTAAGTTTATAACAGCAATTTTTAAAATCTGTCCCTATTTTTGGGCCTTTGTCTCCCCATTTTGTCAGGCTTTGTCCAGATGTCTTGCACTAATAGGCTGAGATGTATGATTGTGGGTTCAGTCTTTTATGATGTCCGTGTAGGGTTTTTCAGCCAATATGTCAATATGGTTTGTTTTCATTTATATAATATATATATATATATATATATATATATATATATATATATATATATATATATATTATATAAATGAAATATATATATATATATATATAAATATATATATATATATATATATATATATATATATAGTATGAGTGCCTATGTCATATGCGATAATTAATAATCATGTTTGTTGTTTAAAAAAATGTCAGGAGGATATCCTTATCAGCAATATAGAGTGCAAAAACAATGCATTTTTGTGACAAAACTGTAATTTTGCATTATATATGGTAAATAGGTTATATCCATCTTCAAAATCTTATTTTAACTTGTTGCAAAATATGACAAATACACTTTAGTGCAGCCATTTCTTTCATTTTCTTTACAATCATACTTCAGAGGTGATTGCTTGGTAGGGAAGGCAACCTATGTGTGTGAAAATAAAAATAAATATGCATAAGGTGGTTATCTGGGTATGAAGCAGTGTCTTGAGCACCAAGTTGAACTCTCCCATTATGTTTATTTTTTTTAGGGATTGCAGTTAAGCTGCATTTGAAAGCAATCGATCATAAGACTGACTTCTCAGTGTGTGTGTGTGTGTGTGTGTGTGTGTGTGTGTGTGTGTGTGTGTGTGTGTGTGTGTGCGTGTGTGTGTGTATGTGCCATTTCACAGTATGGAGTGGACTGTAAAGTATTTCACTGACTATGACGGACAGAAATTAACTGACATACTATTACTGTAGTCATAATTTATTTTTACAAACGTGTGAGTGTGACAAGAGGCCACTAGCGTAGTGGGACTAACCCTGTTAAAGGATAAATAAATAAGAATAAAAAAAATGTTATTTTTTTTATTATTATATTCAGGTATCGGAAGCATACATAGTCAACAAAATGTCTATAGTTGCTGGGTGTGGGGGATCTCTGTGGATGAAGGTGACTGACCCTCATCTTATTTGCTCATATTATACAGTCACTGTTTTGGCTCTGCAGACCTAATGATCTTCTTATCATTTGCTGATATCAAACAATAACAATTGTAGCTCTTCAGACCTAATATGTATTTATGTGAAGTAAGCTGAAATATTTTACTGTGTCTGTTTTTTTTTTTTTTTTTTTGCAAACTTGCTTTCGTCAGCCCCTTTGCTTTGAAGTCATCAGCTGCATTCATTCTTAATCTCACACATTTTTAATATTCATATTATAACATATCCTTAAATACAGTTAAAAAGACAATCTACAGAAATGCCAAGTGAGTGCTATCCCAAGGTCATATAACAACTTATGATCACTATTATAAGGTCAGCCTACTCCCACAACTAAACTCATCTTTAATAGAAACATCCCTCTCTCAACAATGTACTAATGTTTAAGTATTATGTACAACCCTACCAATGTCAGTAGTAAACACTCTAATTCACAAAAGGAAACTACAGGCAGTGATATGTCCATGATTCAAAAATACAGCAAAAGTCAGAGTTCTAGATAGTATTGATACATGCAGCCATCAAATAAGATGAGCCTATCTGATGTCTGGCTTTATAAAAATGCTCCTGCCATCATTATCACAGACGCAGAATCTGTTGGAAATTTAGTTACCTGCTTTCATCCACCATACTCTAAAGATACTATCATTTCAGCAGTCTTTTACCCCATACCAGAAGAATAGAAGGAGAATACCTTCTTATTTTATTTTGACAAGTAAATTGTAGACTCATAACTATGTCCCTAAATAGAATACAACATAAAATGAATTGCGTACTGTGTAAATATACAGTAGGTAACAGAATTGTATCTAGGGTGGGCCAAATGTGGCATTCACTACTGGTACAAGGTGTCAAAGGGATGAAATCAGAGGATGCTGATCAGGTGGTAGTTTAGTGTCTGAATGCTGTTATGGCATTTGCAGTCAGGGCTGAAGCAATTTGGCTCTCTGAGCTTGCTAAGGTGCGGTACTAGCATCAGAAATGAATGATAATACTGCTTTGCCATTTGTGTGCTATTTACAATGTAGCAAGCTGCTTAAAGCTGTTTTTAAATAGTGGAGGAAAGGATCTTTTTTTCTTGCTTTGAAACATAAAGATGAGGTTGGGTGCTGCAAAGACCACCACAACACCTAGCTATAGCTCTAAGTTGTCAAATAAAAGGCACTGTAGGTTCATATTATATACTCTGCCTATCTCCAAGAAATGATTGAGGTTAGAGTATGAGTCATCCTTTCATTAGTCATGCTTACAGTTCTATCCTCATACGACATTTCACAAGCAGTGCTACAAAACTGCCAAAGGACAGTGAGCAGTGTAAGAGGCCAATAACCAAATACAAAACACAGACAACCTCTGAGGGATACCAAGATGACTGCAGATAAATTCACCAAGTATTAAAAAAAAAAAAAAAAAAGAACGAGCAGTAAAAGTCAGATGCGTTATTCAGGATTTAGCTCTTTTGCTCCTATCAGGAACTTCATCAGACTCTAAAAGGGCTGCATACATCACTTCCTTATATACAGGCCTCCTTAAACGTACAGTGTAATAAACACATAAACAAGTGAGCAATAATAAAAGCAAGTGAAAAAAACAAAGTCTGTCCATAAACATATCTTAATATCAAATGATGGTCCACTGTTGTTGCCCTGTATAGGAGTTAATGTAAATAAAGAAAATAAACTTTAAAAACATATACATCTTTCAATACGGTTTTAGAAAAGCATGCTGTGCATGTCCCTAAAATAATGTGAGCACTATAAAAAAAATCATGACTAATAAGAAATAATACAAAATCAAAGCATTACATTATTTAAAACATTTATAATTTCTCTGAGTAATTTGATAATAAATGTCTAACAAATGCAGTGCTGAGTGTTTTTAATAATTTGATGTTTCAATGTTTAATACTGAGTGAATTGATATTATGTCATTCAAGCCACGTGGATCAGTTGCACTTAATCATAATTGCCATTTTAATTCTCTAAATTGTATAAGATTACCCCAGTCTCCACCTTTGGAGTCCATGGGTATTTTTTCCAGTATTCCAAATTTATATGTACGATGGTGTATGCAAACTGCCTTGTGTCTGTATAAAGCATTTTTCTATTCTCCTTACTAATGTTGTAAAGATGTGATTGCATTATTTTGTAAAATGCACACTCAGTTTTGCATATATAAAAACTGTGGCACCCTGAGCAAACTGCCAGATAGACTACTCCTATTTTGGCTGAATTACTGTTGGCAAACCTGATTTTGCTATTAAGCCTATTATCAAAAGTAATTTCTTTCTGTGTGTTAATATGGGGGCATAATTTTTAAAACCCAGATGGAGTGGTAGCTTTTCTATGTCCATTAGTGTGGGTGCCATAACTCTTGAAAATTTGCTTTAAATTTTGTGCTGTCTTGTACACAAATGTTGGTTCCGAACCCAAAATGTCCATCAGGGTGGTGTTAGAACTAATGATGCACCAGTTCCTATTGATAATTAATTATTTCATTATACTCTACAATCAGTGCCCTTTTGTAATCAAGATTGTTATCTCCAGTGGAGTGCTTTTCAGCTACCATGTTTTTCTTTTCTAGATGTAGATCTAGTCCTAGTAGGGGGTTGTGTTTGTTCCCCCTTTCATATAGTATTCCCGTACTAATAGTATTTACAAAATCTACTGGGTAGCCCCTCTGAGTGAACATGTTCTTTAGAACAGTGAATTCTTCTTCCAAGGTCTCTTTACTAGAAGTCATTTTAGCTACTCAAATATGTTGTCCTTTTACCAAACTCTTTTTCTAACTCATAGGGTGGTAGCTGTTGTAGTGTAAATATGAGTTGCTGAAGGCTGACTTTCTGTAAATCTTAGATATAAACTCATCTGTTCCAGATTAAATTAAAGTGTGAAGATAGTTAATACTTTGATTATTAAAATTCCAAGTGAATTTTAGAAAGGAAATGGAAGTACTGAGTTTTTTAACAAATTCTGGAATGAATTCCAAGGGACTCTCCCACAAAATGACTCTCCCACAAAATAAAAATGCCATCCAGGTCTTGTAAATACGTTTTACAGAATTTAAAAAATTCTAATTTAGTCACATGAGCTTTCTCCCATGAGAATGATACCAAGTTCACATATGAAGAGGCACAGACCACTCCCATGGCAACCCTCTTAATTTGTTTAAAAACTCCCCCTCAAAGTGAATAAGCGGTGATACAACACAGTATGTATAGCCCTGAGAACATACTTCCAGAAATACTGAATGCATCCGTTTGTTTGATAGTCTAACTGTTCTAATCCTACAGTGAACAAAAACTCCTCCCTTGACTACATCTTTACCAGCTAACTCAATAAGTTGCTGTCCTTAATCATGAAAAATCCTAATATGGGTGTCCACTGCCCAATCCAAGCCAATGTTAATGCAAAATAGAGTTTTCAAAACAATAAAGTCCTTACTCTTTGTTTCACAAAATTAATGAGCTACTGATTTTATTACCCTTGTCCAGTTAAGACTGGCCCATAGAGCTACACCAAAATAACTGAAACACATCAGGCTCAAATATCAACCATTTCTTTGGCATTAGCCATAACTGATACACAATTAAAAAATATAAAGCAGGATTCAAATGTAAGACATCAGAAAGCAAAATAGGCTTGAAGATGCTTCTATTTCAGTCAGAAAGGAATGCAAGCATCCTGGCAACATATTCAAGGTTACTTTCTTAATGAAGAAAAGCAGCTTTGCTTTTCTTAGAAACTATAGGAACTTCTGAAGACAGATCAACCAGTTTAGTGGCAGATTACCGCAGTTCTAATGACAAGGAAATCATCTATGAATCTTCCTATATAGAAAATGCTAATGACTAGCTCTTAGCTGAATTTTATCAAACACGTGAATTCCCAGACTCTAACACAATCTGTACAAGTGACATAAGAGCTAGTGTATTCACTCCATTTCTCCTTTCCAAGTACTGTTTAAATTACAGACAAATTGTTAAAATGTATCCCCTCATTTGGCTATCTAGACCCAAGTAGTGCAAATATTTAAAAGGCTGTGATACATCCTTTACCAGCTAGCTGACTCACATAATAAAGCTGTCTGTAACTACCAGCAGTTTGCATATTCCAAAGAAATCAGCTATAACAACACCTATCCATAAATCAACATTCTGCAACAATATGTCCAACTCTGACACATAACCTTTCTCTCCACATTCAACAAACCTCTTGTATAAGGAATTGTCCTACAACACACTGAGTATTGTAGTGTGCTAAAATGTCTTTACAGTAACAACATGGTTTTAGACAGGGGTGTAGCACCCACACTATACTTCTCTTACCCACTTCCTTTTTTTAAATATAGAGACATATGCATTCATCTGAGCCCTCTTTGTGAATCTCAGAAAAGCATATGATTCCCTGACAGATTTCCTATTATTAGGAGATGCACAAGCCTGTGGCTTAGATCCACTGCTCCTAAAATAGCTCTCTAGCCACTTAAACATTATCCAGAATCCTTACCATTAGTATGGTATGCACCTCTTTTAAATTATTTACAAAACAATTTTAGAATACTTGTCATATGCTGTTTTCACAGAAAAGGCTTTGCATCTAGCCCTTCAGAAAACATTACATAATATGCAGATAGCTTGACCATCCCTAAAAATTATTAAAATTAATCCTCAGAAATTATCCCTCCATGCTGTACTATCCTGGAGCAAAGCAACTGATGATGAATATTGAAAAGACCAAGAACATTTGGCATGATCTCAGCACTTTTCCTATTCTAGCAAACTGAAGGATCATGCCCTCTGCCAGCAGTACACAGAAGGTAGTTAACAGAGAATTCCTCCCAATACTTTATTTTTCCTTCAAAGTCCTTGTCAGCAGTATTCAAGACTCAAATTGCAACTACCATCCCAAATATTTAGGATCAAAACTAAAAAAGATAATACAGAATCTAAACCAAATGAAGGGGAAATTGGAAAAGTCGTTCATTACTATGTCCTTGAAGAGAAAAGATAGAAAAAAGTCTGAAGAATAAGAGGGCCCTGGGTAGGGATGAGATTGCAGTATACAATTAGGAACACCAAACACCAGGTGAGAGGCACAGCCTGATGGGAAGCATAAAGGTTTAGAGGATGAAGAAAGATTGCTTCAGAGAAGGAAGAGTGCATGCCCACCATCCCTAAGGTGCTGTGTCATTAAGAACATACTAAGAGGTGGCAGTGCATCATCCAAATTATGTTGGAAGATGAACTAACTTCTGCAAAATCATAGGTTTTCAAAATATTGTTTATGTAGTATCACTTGTTTTGGTGAGAAGATTTTGCTACAATGAATTTGGGCATCTCTTACACCAAACAGAAGAAGAAAAAAACAATCCAACTCACATCTTTTGAGTTTTCCCTTTTGTCTAGTGGTTCCTCAATCCTTGTTATGTTTGAGTGCCATTAGGCCCAAGCTGTAAATGAGTTCTCCCTGGTGTCTAGTGGTCCCCCGACTCTGTGTGCCATTAAGGCATGTAGCTTAACCACTTACATCAAAGTGACGCCTCCAAGAGCATCTGCAGTTACCTCCTACTGATGCCTCTAGGTGTCAAACATTTCTTGTTCACATTTGCATCAGTAATTCCAAAACCATTATATGTAGAAGGTTTCAAAAGATTTCGTGTTAAAGCTTACACAATACCAAATTCAACTGCATTAATATCTGACCTGTGTCTAGTGCAGGTAAATGGATATTAACTGTTGTTTTTATGATATAAATTTATATAGATATAATTTTCACATTTGTCTAAATATCTCAACAGCCAAGTAACAAAGACAGACAATATGAAAGCTCTAAACTAGATGAATAAAATGCGGCTGACAGTATGTGTGCAACTTAACTAGTTGCTGAGCTATTGTAAGTTGTTTACAAAATATTATAAATGTAATAATAACTGTGTTTACTGCAACTTATAAAATTTGGTTTAAGAATTAGAACCTAAAAATAACACTGCTATAAAAATAGTTTTCATTTATTATTTTATTATTTAACATTTATTTGCCAGGATAGTCGGGTTGGAGAACAAGTGTCCATTTTCAGCAGAGTACTGGGGAGAAAAGCTCCATACAATTACAGAGAGAAAAGTTAAAAAAGAAAAATTACAGAGTAAAATTACAAAGAAGTAGCATACAAATGTGTTGAAATTATAGTAGCTAATATACAATATGAGAACATTACCCAATTTGGGATGAATTTTTGCTGACAAGTTTTCTATTTATACTTCTTTCATAATACCTATGGTTCCAGAGATTTGTTTGAAATGTGAGGACATCATTTGATTCTGTTGAAAGGCTTAGGCTCTGCCCATTGGCAGTTGCAGTGCAAACTTCCTGAGCTTCATTGGAGTGAATGAGTTAAGACTTATCTTTGGTGGCTAGTAGTTTCACCACACTGCCCAATCCCTGTTCTGTTTAAGCACCTCTCAGGTGTTAGTTAAAAGATATACTCATAGTGGTTAGTAGTTCTCCACCCCACCCCACCTCCCCCAGTCCCTGTCCTGATTAAGCATCTCTCAGGCAGAAGTTAAAAAGATGTATATGTGGAAGTTAGTGGTTCCCCCAATCCATCTTGTGTTTAAGTGCTACTCTGGCACAAGTGATTTGTTGTGGAGTTGACTGGTAAGAGCAATTTTATTTGACTTTATATGCATTTGTTATCACTATTTTTAACTGTTTGTAGGTAGGAAGAGACTGCTTATTAACAAACTTTACTTTGATTCATATTTTGTTATTTTACCTTTAGTTTCACTTTTGGTTGTGAGAAAGGGATAGATTTTGGACAGGCAAGCTCTAGCCACCACAAGGGGCCTAGACAGCTATAAATTTACACAGACTGCAGAAAGGAAAATTCTGAGCATATCAAAACAATCCTGTCTTGGTTTGTGATTTATTGTGGAGTTGACTGGTAAAAGCAGTTTTATTTGAATTTATATTGCATTTGTTATCACTATTTTTAACTGTTTGTAGGTAGGAAGAGACTGCTTATTAACAAGCTTTACTTTGATTCATATTTTGTTGTTTTACCTTTAGTTTCACTTTTGGTTGTGAGAAAGGGATAGGTTTTGGACAGGCAAGCTCTAGCCACCACAAGGGGCCTAGACAGCTATAAATTTACACAGACTGCAGAGAGGAAATTCTGAGCATATCAAAACAATCCTGTCTTGGTCTGTGATTTGTTGTTGAGTTAACTGGTAAGAACAGTTTTATTTGAATTTATATTGCATTTGTTATCACTATTTTTAACTGTTTG
This sequence comes from Protopterus annectens, assembly GCF_019279795.1. Classification (NCBI taxonomy): domain Eukaryota; kingdom Metazoa; phylum Chordata; order Ceratodontiformes; family Protopteridae; genus Protopterus; species Protopterus annectens. Next base: position 1,584,822,050 of record NC_056737.1, on the reverse strand, counting down.
TAGGTAGGAAGAGACTGCTTATTAACAAGCTTTACTTTGACTCATGTTTTACCTTTAGTTTCACTTTTGGTTGTGAGAAAGGGATAGGTTTTGGACAGGCAAGCTCTAGCCACCACAAGTGGCCTAGACAGCTATAAATTTACACAGACGACAGAGAGGAAAATTCTGAGCATATCAAAACAATCCTGTCCTGGTTTGTGATTTGTTGTGGAGTTGACTGGTAAGAGCAGTTTTATTTGAATGTATATTGCATTTGTTATCACTATTTTTAACTGTTTGTAGGTAGGCAGAGACTCTTATTAACAAGCTTTACTTTGATATTTTGTGGTTTTACCGTTAGTTTCACTTTTGGTTGTGAGAAAGGGATAGGTTTTGTAGACAAGCTCTAGCCACCACAAGGGTCCTAGACACCTATAAATTTACACAGACTGCAAAGAGGAAAATTCTGAGCACATCAAAACAATCCTGTCTTGGTTTGTGATTTGTTGTGGAGTTGACTGGTAAGAGAAATTTTATTTATTTTTACTGTTAAAAGGAGGTGCAACTGCGAGCTATAGTGAGCAGAAGCTACTGCATGCCTTCGTGTGTGAAGTAAAGAAATTACAACTTCTGTCTGACTGGTAGAACTTGTATGGTCAGAACAACTTTATTGTATTTTATTATTTAGTTGGATATTGCTGGTATAACTTTTGTCATAGAAGTTGATTTAAGTTCCTTTGAATTCTTTGCTACTGACATTGTGTAATTTTTTTCCTTTACAATATTTTATTCAATTAAAGCTGAATATGTATTCCTTAAATGAGTATGCAATTAATGATTTGCTAATGCACAAGTGTAATAAATGCTATGCATATTTAAAGGTTACAGCTGATAACACTGGTGATCTTTGTTCCTCGTATCAAAAGTTGGATGATTTGCTTACCATTGTTAGAAGCAAATCTCGACTTAATGCTGATGATGATTGCACATGTGCAATTGGCATGGCTTGGAGAACTGTTGTATCATATATTAATGACTGGATTGATGAACTAAATAATGTTAGGCATAGAACAAATAGAACACATTTAGGAAATGATGCATCTATTTTCTGCAAAGAACATTCAACTCCTATGAAACATGATGAGGCCCCTGAGAGCTATGGAATTGTGGATGCAAGTACTCAGCAATCTGAGGATCTGGTTTGTTTAGAAGGAAACAAAAAATGAAAGAAAGGAAGAAGTTCTCAACAAATAACAAGGAAGAAAAAGAAACTGACTAATGACTGTAAAGGAAAAAGAATACATAGTAACAATGATTCTGCTATGTTATGTAACACACTGGTGTGACAGGGAATGAAGATATCTGTCTTTCAGAAAACCCTCAGTCTACAGAAAAAGGCATCACCTTTCCAATGGAAAAGGTAGAAAAAAGAGGCAAGGGGCAGATGAAAAGGAAGAAATCAAAACTGAACGTGGAAGGATTGAAGAACATTAATGTAAGAAAAAAGAAGAGAAAGACAGATGTTGCCTACATGGCTCAAGCTGTGGATTTACCATGCCAGCTGGATGAGAATTTAATATGCAATGAAAACAGTGGAATTAATAAGACTAATAGTGATGACCTATCCTTTGTAACAAATGATAGAGCAGAAATGACTGTATTAGAAGCTGAAGATTCTTCAGAGATGGTCAGCAAAGATATTTTTGTAATTGGAGATTCAGTTATTAGAGGAACTGATACTTATAGTTGCAGAGATGATAATGAACATCGAGTAGTGTTATGCTTGCCAAGAGCAAAAATCGAAGATGTGAAACAAGCCTTGGAATACCTTAATGTAAGGAAGTATGGATCTGTTTTTATTCATGTTGGTACAAATGATATCACCAACAAAGATTCTCTGACTGTTAGTCGGGAACTGACAGCACTCCTAGATAGTATAGCTTGTACTGGAGTTAGGACATATTTTTCACTAATCACCTATAGAAAGGATACTCAGGTCACTGTGAATGAAAAGATTTTTTGGATAAACACCTACATGGAAAAAAATGTCCTGTTTTAAAAATGGAAATGCGTAGAGCATCCAAGCCTTCTTTTGGGCACACGTGTTCAGACAGGATGGTGTGCATTTGTCTAGATCAGGGAAGAGAATTTTTGTAACAGATATTTTGCAATATTTGACTAACACTAGCCAAGATTTTTGCCAAGTCAAAAATGTAACAGTTTGCATCTCTGATGGTTGATAATGCTAGGAGCATTAATAATAAAGTTTTTTTATTAGAACATTTGCTGCATTCCCACAAGATTGATGTTGTTATAGTTTGTGAAACATGGTTAAAGAACAATGACTGGAAACCAGTTCTGTCAGGGTATAAATGTTTTTACTGTAACAGACATTCTAACAAAAAATCAGGTGGAGATGTTATGATAGGGATTAAAGATAGCTATGAGACTTGTGATTATTATATGTTCAGTGATAACACCAATACTATAGACTGTGTAACTGTGACAATAAAGACAATCCTGGAACATATAACAGTTGTTGGAGTGTACAGACCACCAAAGTCAAGTGCAGATGACCTAGAGGAATTCATACATTTCTTACATGAAGCACAGGAGGGAAGAATAATATTAGCTGGGGACTTAAATTTACCAGAAACAGACTGGAATAATATTGATTCAACAATGTTAGTAAATAAATTATTCACAGAGTATATTCAGGAACAACAAATGCCTCAGATTGTAAAAATAACTACCAGAGGATGGAATATACTAGATATTGTTTGTGTTCCCAAAGAAATTACTGTAACTTCAAGTCAAGTTTTACCACCATTGATGTGCAGTGATCATGGGGTTATAAAGGTTAATTTGTTGCTAGAAAATTCTGCCAAACTGAAATCTAAGCCAATGCACAGAAGCTTAATTACAGATTATAGGGAAGCAAAACAGTTACTATATAAAACTAACTGGAGTGAGGTGTTCAGTGGAAAAACTGCAGATGGAATGTGGAACGTTTCGAAAGAGAAATTGTTTGAGTGCAAAAAGTAAAAAAATGTTTAATATCAGGATCTAGGCACGCAACATCATGGGGGTATATTTCCATAAGAACAAGATACCTGATTAAGGTAAGAGACAAAAAATATAAGAAATGGAAGAGAGGTTGAATTACAACTTTGAAAACTGAAATAAATGAGCTGGATAAATAGATTAAGTATAGTGTCAGACAAGATCAAGAAAAATGTCAAGAAAATTTATGTAAAGATATTGAGCATAATAGGAAACCTTTTTATAGATACATAAGATGTGGAAGGAGTAAAGATACACAAATTGATAAACTGAGTGCAGATTCTAAAATTTATTCTCAGACACAACAGATTATAGATATATTTACAAAATGTTATGCAAAACAGTTTGGCTCCACAAAAGGGGCAGTAAGTTGTCCTAGTGACATCCAGGTAACCCCAGATACTGGAATCAAATTAGATTATATTGAAAAAGAACTGTGCAAACTGGATCCAAACAAAGCGCAGGGAGGAGACGGAATAAGTAACAATGACCTGAGAACACTTAAGCAAGAACTTACACTGCCATTACATCTATTATTCACTAGGTCATATAAATATGGAGAGATTCCTCAAGATTGGAGACATGCACTTATTAAACCTGTCTTTAAGGAAAAGGGATGTAGGACAAACCCAGAAGCATATAGACCCTTAAGTCTACTTTCATGTTGTAGAAAAGTAATGGAGAAGGTAATACTGGATAAGTTATTGTCAGAACTGGATAGGATGGGACTTGAAACCATATACCAGCATGATGTTCTATAACATTACCACATGATGTTCTATAACAATATAATAACAGCTATAAATGAAAAATTGTGCTGTGATTTATATAGATTTAACTTCAGCATTTGACAGGGTCATGCACAAAGCACTGATCAATAAATTAGTACAACTAGGTATTGATGTACTGTTGATAAGATGAATAGCTGCATGGATTACAAATAGGACATGGCAAGTATCACACACCAACTGGACAGGTGAAATTCTTGGTTACAGTCAAGGTGTCCCACAGAGCTCTGTACTAGGCCCTTACTTGTTTAGATTGTATCTTTCAGATCTTACTTTTTCATCTGAGGTGTTCTACTGTCTATATGCTAACGAACTGAAATTGGGTAAACGGGTTACAAGTGTTACAGATAAGGCATGTCTGCAAAATAATTTGACTAAATTGACCATTTGGGTACAGGAGAATAATATGTTGATAAATACATCATAAACTAAGCATATGAGATTTGGGAGACATAAACTTGAAAGGTGAATATTTAATACAGCACACAGTGATTGAAACTGTAGACTCATTTAAGGACCTGGGTATATGGGTAGATTCAGCTATGAGTTTTTCTAATCATATCAACCAATTGGCTAATGATAGTTATAGAACTAGAGGTTGTATAAAAAGATTTATAAAGTCTAGGAAATAAAACTTAATGAAGTCATTGTTTGTTAGTTATATTAGACCCAAACTTGAGTATGGAATAACAATATGAAAACCCTATAGGAAAACAAGCATGAATAAACTGAAAAGAGTGCAGCGGAAATATACTAAGGGCATCCATGGATGTGAAAATCTAAGTTATTATGAAAGACTAAAATATCTGAACTTGTACAGTGTATCTTACAGATACTTAAGAGGAGATCTTATTCAGGTATATACGGCATTTAGGGACAACTACCTCTGGGAATGTTTGGGGTTATCAAAAAGTACAAGAGAATCATCAGATAACCTATGTAGAAGATTCTATAGGAATGAGAAGTGTACTAATTGGTTCTCTGACAGAGTAGCTGATGCTTGGAACAGACTACCAAATTACATTAAAGTAAGTACTAGTTTAGATATTTTTAAGAACAGCCTGGACACTTATTATGGGAACAAGTGTTTTGGCATATTGGCAAGCTAGAAGGGCTTTAATGCCCATGCTTGAAACATTTGTATGTATGTATGCATGTAAGTTTAAAGATATTTCCCTATTAGCTATTGGTTTCTTCCACACCACCACCCCTGATCCCCCTTCCTTTACATGCCCCTCACTCATGAGTTTAAAGAGGTATCCATGGTGGCTAGTGCTTTATGTTTCAGATTCTATTCATTAGTCTAGGTATGTGTCTACATATGACAGCCAGTACAACTCACACACACACACACACACACACACACACACACACACACACACACACACATACACATACACACAAACAGGCACACAAACACACACACACACACACACATGCTATTAACATTATTTTCACTGATGACAACAAAGATAGGTGCAGATGTGGAGGATGAGGGGGAAAATTTGTCAAAGATTTGCAAAGACCGAACAAGTGAACAGAAAGGTGATGTTGAGGTTCAATGCAAACAAATGCAAAGCTCAACATTTTGGGCCACAGCAACCATAATGTCAGGTGTCATTTGATAGGAATGGAAATGATGGCATGAGAGCAGGAAAAGGATATAGGGGTATTGATCACAGCTGGAAAGGACCACCTGTTACACAGTGAGAGGGCTGTAGCAGCAGAAAACAGATGTGGGGTGTATCACCAAGGGATGGACCTTAGAAGAAAAGATGAAATGATCCCATTCAACTAGGCTCTAATCAGGTACAATTCTGTTGGCCATATAAAGAAAGCACATGAAGGCTTGCAAGACGACGTGAGAAGAAAGCCACATAAGGGTCTGTGGGATGACCTGGAAATTATACAACCGAAACTAGAGGAATTAGAGCTGTACTGACTAGAGACTAGAAGAGTCAGTGGATACTTGATATCGGTGTATGAGGTCACAGGGAGATGTTATGGGATTACCGTAATTGGGAGGGACAGAGGGAAAAAATGAGAGTGCAGACAGCAAACTGCAGGGAATACCTGCTCCTTTGATTTTTGAGAGTAATTCTTCATGGATTCGGTTGGGTATTCATGAAAGTGAGAGTTGGAATGGATCTTGGAGGAGATATTAACAGAGGAATTCAAAAAGCCTTGGAACTTGTTGAGAAAGAGTGTAGATGAAAGTATAGCAGAATGTTAAATCTACTTAAAAGACAGAAAAGGTAGGCTTATTGTCTGCTTTTTGTATCAGGAAATTGCAGTGTAAAGGAATTGTAATGTTAAGTAATCTCTAATTCATTTTGATAATGTGGGTAATGGGGAGACAAAGGAATATTTTGGGGTGGTCCTCAGATCTTATAGATGATAAGAGTCTATACTATTTTATGAAGCTGAGGAAGAGACTGAGTGTGAGAAGGATATAATGAAAAGCTAGTTCCAGGGGAGTAGACAGTCTTCTTAAACTGTACAACATGCAACCTCCAAAAGTATATCCCTCACTCCAGGCAGTGCATGTTTTTTGGATATCAGTATAGCTTTTCAATACTTATATACTGAAATGAGAGCCTTAAGGGGAAAAAAACTTAGCCAGTTAGAAAATTTCAAGAATGCTATTTAACAAACTTAGAAAAATAAAGGTATAGTTATTATGTCAGAAAAATGTATTTAAAGTAAAGCAGTTTCCACTGAAGAAAATAATCAATTATTTTTAGAATATACAGCATTGCATACACTGTGAAAGTGGTTACATTCTTGTGTGGATCAACATTTTATAATATGGTTCTGTCTTAAGAAACAATAAGTAAAGACTTAATTTACCAGAGCTATTGACTGCAGTAGTACAAATATGGAACGTATTTGTTAGGTACAGTCATGGCTGAATCTTCCTAAATCCTATGTAAGTATTTAGTGTTAGCAGGAAGTGAATCATCTCACTCTTCCATTAGAGGTAGATATAAGTTTCTCCCTGACAGTTTCATTGCTTTTCTCCCAGGAAAGTAGAAATTATATCCTCTCTCCGAAAAAAATATCTCCCAGCAGAAGATGTAGCGCCTACAGTGCCTTGTTTTGCCATATGTACTTTTACCTTTTAATTAAATTTCCTTAGCATAGAGAAAGCATCCCTGCAGGCCTGACCTTTGTGAAAAAACGCTCTTTGCTCTTTATTCTAAAGAAGCTTCAGGTTTCCCTGGGTGGAACACCTTCCTAGCCTCCTCCCTCTCTCTCTCTCTCTCTCTCTCTCTCTCTCACACACACACACACACACACACACACACACACACACACACACACACACACACAAAATGAATGTTATTGTCCTTAATTAAGACATTGTTAAAAATAGCTACGGACTCCTTAAGAGTATTTCAACCACGGGGGGGTGGGGCAGCAGTTTGACTGTAATTGTGTAGGTGTTATTCTAAACAGCATGTATACTACTTGTCATAATTCTGTATCTTCTCATTTCTGCTTAAGAAAATGAAGCAGCAGCTATTTTATTTCTCCTTTTCTGACCTGCACCTCTTATAAAGTCAATGGCTGATGCAGCTAGAAAATGTATTTTGCTGTTAAGTTTCACCATTAGTAAAAATACATTATTTCTGATGTCTCTGTGTTAATGTCTTGTAAGAAATACCTTAATGGGCTTCAGATGGTGGAGATCTGCTATGAAAAGCAGTCAAGCATGGGCAGAACAGATGGCACAGCAAAAGGTACCCTCCTCTGTGTCTAACTTGTAATTTGAAATGTTACATGAGCTCAGATGAACAAAAGGAAGATGCCGTATCTTATTTCAAAGAAACTATGTAAATTACTTTTTTTTTCTTACTAATAGTCATTTCAGCTTATAATACATGCAAATGTCCCAAGTTAATGGCCATTCACTTGACTAGTTCTGTGAAGCTTCAGTGAGGTTGTTCAGATCAATTTATCCAGAATGACAGTGAAACTCCACATATAAGCTTCACTTTTTAATCTGTATAATTGCCAAAAGAAAAGAGAAATGCAATGAAAGGGAACCTTGCAATGCAGGAAGGAAAAGGAACCTCAAACTTTGCAGTCATGCGGCCTACATCAACCACAGTATCAACATTTAAGCACCATAATATATAGTAAACTTGACTGACCAGCTAATATCCATCTGAGGAAGTCCTACCATTCAAAGAATGGCAACATTCTAAATTCAGTCTCTTTGATCCCAGATCTGTGAATGTGCAAATTCCAGAATAATTTTACATTACTAAGCTGCATTCTAGAGGCACAGCTGTGCAAACTCTTTTTTAATCCTTTTAGAGGTTTGTTGCCTTCCCCATGGTTGTGTATTCACAAAGTTAGTGTATAAAATTAATGAGGGTGTAGGGTGATGTGTACCATACGAACAGGTAGACTGTTTTAACTGTCACTCACCTCCATTTTCAGCAGGTGTGTTATATGTTGAGTTTAACTCATCATATTTTCTTTTGGCTGATCGTCCATTACCTTAATAACACTAACACTAGCTTATTAACACTTTGTGACCCAAAGGAAGTAGCTAATAACCTAACTAAGAAAGTTAGTGCAAATGTTACTCTACCCACACTAATATATATTCCACAGGTTCCACAATCCCAGCCACCACTTTAATTACTGTGGAATAAGTACTCTCAGCCCTCTCAAAAACTAAGAATACTTCATCCATGGCCCTGACAATGTACCAGGTTCTCTGATTATCAGTGAAAAATATGGCCTTTATGAACCCAAACTTAACCTTTTTAATCTAAGCCTCTCTACTGGTTACATTCCTGAAGCCTGGAAACAGCCACTGTAATGCCATTACACAAGGGTGGCCCAAACATGGAACCTGATAACTGTAGCTCCATTAGTCTCGCTATCGAAACATGTAAAGCTATGGAGTGCATCATCTCAGACTTCATTAATCTGGACATCAAAAATCTATTAACCCTAGACCCTCATTGATTTGTTTTTGTTAAAGGAAGGTCTTGCTTCTTTAATCTCATTAATTTCTTTAAAAAAGTAACTGGAGCAGTGCATAGTGGTTATGCAGTGCATACAGTATGCTTGGCCAAGGCCTTTGCAGGCATTATTGATAAACTTGTAAATTTGAACATAATTCTTAATATTGTGTGATGAATAGCTAACATCACAGATGCCACTTCTGAAAGCAAGTTACCTGTGGTGTGCCACAGGCTCAAGTTTGTGCCCTGTCCTATTTGGCATATATTTCTCAGACCTGCAGGTCACCACTCCTGGCCTTTGGTTAACTGAGTTTGCAGATACCTGTAAATCCGGTGTTGTTATTCGATCTTCAACTGACTCACAGTTGTTCCAATGTGGGTTAAACTATGTTAACTATTGGTACAAGGACAATGATCTAAAATTAAATGTAAAATAAAAATGTAGCATAGTTCATTTTGGGAAAAAAAGCAGTTTCATTTACCATATAGGAGATGCACCCCTCCAATCAGACACTGTTGTAAGGGATATGGGTACTTTTGTTGATAATTCCTTATCAATTTACCATCATATCTCCACACTAGTTCAGAAAGCCTTTTATCTGGCCATTCTAATTTTTAAAGGCATGTCCACTAGATCCAAATAAGTCTTAATTCCCCTTTATGCATATCTTATCCAACCTATTATTGAAGATAATGCACTTTCTGTCATGTATTTGTCTAAACATATCACACAATTTGAGAGACCTCAAACATTCACAACAAAAGTAATTAATGGCTTCAAAAATCTTAGCAAACAGGAGAGAGAGGCAGCTCTTTCTCTGTGAAGAGATTCTGATGCAGAGATCTGTGTTTAGCCTTTTGGGCAAAGAAAGGTGCATTTCTATTTGACCTGTTCCTTAGCAGACCTAATGGTACCTGAAATTATCAGTTAAAGGAACTAAACCTTCATTAGCAAATAAATAAGACATGTTGGCATGATAGATTCCTTTCCCAACATATATCTCACCTCTGGAAAAAACCTTCACTGCATGTCAAACAGAGTATCATCCCTGCCTCCTTCAAGGTAAATCGACATAATTAGATGGTCAGCCACAAATTGTCCCCACATTGAGGCTGGAAGGAACTTTTAAATAAGTTTTTTTTTGTCTAGGCTCAGAATGGTCTGCACACTGATTGCCTAGTACTTACCTATGACCTATGGGCTTCTTGTACTTGAACCATTATCATTGTGAAAAGTTAAACCCAACCAAAAGGAAAACAATTGTTAAATTTCTATAAATTATCAATGTATTTCCCTAACTTTCATCAAAGCATTTTCCATCTAGACTTATTTTTCTCTGCAATCCTTCTGAATATGTTTACAGTAAACAGGTGTATTGAACAATGGAGGGTGGTTAAACCCACTTCCTTATGCATATGATGCACTTATGCAGAGTTCTTACCATCCCCCAAGATAATGCTGTATAAGAATTTGGTACCTGATCTATGAAAAGGATGCTAAATACTTTTAAACTAACATTCAGCTTTCCAGATTCCTGTCGCAGAGAGAGAAAGTGCTAATTGTGACCCAGGTGGCTTGAGACTGAACAGAGGAAAAGTGTGAAGGATAGTTAGTGCTCAAGTGCATAACAATGACATTCCTACTAGCCTAAGCTGGCTTGGCCTTCATGATCTGTTCCTTGTCTTTCAGAGATTTATGGGATAGCAGCTGATTCTGCCTTACCCATTCTCAGGGCTACTACTTGTAGTCATGTATTTATTATTTTGTTTGTTAAGTGAATGATGCACTCATCCCCAAACTCTTTTCTGCCATGACCATATTTCACACACCATCATGCTTCTCACTCAGTATCAGTCTTTAAATATCATATTTGAAAACATAATTACTTTCACAAAATTGCACTAGTAATTGTACTACTGAGATTACATGCAGGTGTAATATCTTGGCAGAAAGTACCACGTTAGGTAATGTCATCTTGTGATCCATGGGTTGCTATCTTTTGTACCAGAGTTTGACAATGGTGTGACACCCAACACTTTCATCAATATCATCTCTCAGGTTTCCCTTGTGCTGTAATATATATCAAACTTAGCAAAGGTGTGGTGCCAAGCCTCATACACTCAATCACTTCCAAATAAATTATACTTAGCATGATTGTCCTATGGTGAGAGAACCCAAATATTCTATGAACTACAAACAAATGATCACATAATAAACTGTCAAATGCTTCAGTGTCTAAGGGGTTCTGCAGCTTTTTATTATAGGTTCATAGAAAAGTACTAGGCTAACTGCCCTTATGGGCGATTTTAAGCCTAGCCAATTACCCCATATGAGAATCAAACTCTGCTCCTAGTGTCCGTAAGGGAAATACCTTAACCATTATGCCAGCCTTATACCACCCCACCCATTCTCTTATCAGAATCCCCATTACCCAATCAGTAGCATCTCTTGATTATCTACCAGTTATAAAACCCATTTGAGCCTCATGACTCAAGTTCACTATTACCTTTTTAAACCTAATCACCCAAAATGAGACATGTGTCTTATAATCAGCACTTAGTATAAAATGGTATTACAATGTCTGTAGTATTTAGGGTTCTTATTCAGATTCAGGAGCACAGTGATGTCATACTATACCATGAAGCACAGTGAAGTCATACTATACCATGAGATAGGTAAGGACTCCCCAGGAATTAGTGTAAGGAAAATAATTAGTTTGCATGAATTTGTAAGGAGCAAAGAATGGCACAACCTTGCAAACTTTCCACTGAAGGCAGCTAATGTAGCTAACCTAGCTACTTAGCCAGTCTTCAGATAGCATTTGCAACTTGTCATCTCGTTATTTTGTAATGGGCAGGTATCCCCCTACAGCTCAAGAGTAAAGCAAAACCTGGAAGCAGCTTTAAATAAAGGTATACAACCCTCACTTGTCCACTATGGGGCTGTACCCACCCTCTTATACAAAATTTGCTGCGTTCTAACCTTAACAACAAATATAAAAAGTCTCAAACGCTTAGTCCACTTACTTATATTGCACAGTGACAATAGGTTATTGATGGCATTATATTCATTGCCCCATCTCTCCTGTCAGTCTACCACCCAGACCACAATTTATCATTTAGAAAGCCTTAGAAAGTATCCCAAACCATATTCTACAGGGGAAGAACTTTCTCATGTCACTGTCAAACTTTTTCCACCAGGTCCTCTGCCCATTCTAAAATACCAGTATGTTAGTAAACAAGGAGTGAACCCTCCAAGGGTTGCAAAGTCTGTAGTCTTTACTAGGGAAAGTAAAATATTAATAAGTATCCAGTATCTGTCTGCCTGGGATGACATGATTGACAAACCACGATGCTTTGCCAGAGATGGTCTGCACCTGTCACCCCTGGGATTCAGGTTACTGGCTAAGGCTCTTGCCACCCCTATAGTGCCTTTTTTAGGCAAACTTCAAAGGACAAAACCACCACCGTAACAGGTACAAGCATGCAAAATCTGAAGGTAATGCTACTCAATGCTAGAAGTCTAAACCTCAAAATGCACTCTCTCGAGGCACTCCTAAAAATGGAGAACATCGATATCTGTGCAGTAACTGAGACCTGGTTCAAGGCTCCTGAGAGCACCCCTGCAATACCAGGCTACAACCCTTACCACACTTTTCGGCCACCAAACCAGGACCGAAACACTAAAGGTGGAGGAGTGTCAATATTCACCAAGGATATTCACACCACCAGGCTAGTTGGCCAACACAATGTGTCTGAAATTCTCCAAGTGCAACTAACACTAGGTAAGACTGCAATCCAAATTGTAGTTTGCTACAGATCCCCCACCATACCCCAAGATTCACACTACACCTTTCTAAACATACTGGAAAATATTAAGATAGAACCAAACACCCTAATACTGGGTGATTTTAACTACCCTGCCATTAACTGGGAAAACTACTCATGTCCCAACACCTTTGCGCAACGGTTCTTGGAATTCATAAATTCAAACGCCCTGGATCAACTAATCCATAGTCCCACCAGGGGCTCCAATATCCTAGACCTGGTCATTACCAATATGGGAAATCAATGCTCCATACCTATGGTCATCCCCTCGTTAGTCAGGTCTGACCATAAGCTAATCACCCTTAACATCCACATCCCACCCCACCCCCAGTAAAGAAACCACCATAAAAACTTCTCCAAAGCCAACTTCATGCTACTCAAGTCAGAAGTGACAAACTTCATGACACCCATGCAGATGGGAACTGAAAGTTCAACTGCTGAATCCTACACTAAGGCACTGTACGAGCACATCCACTCATGCATGAATCGTGCCATCCCAAATAGAACCAAAATGCTCTCATCCAAAAAGGAAGCCAATCTGGTGGTCCCCTGCCATAAACAAACTTTACAACAAAAGGAAGAAACTTTTGCAGAAAAGAGGAAAATCCCAGGATGCAAAAAACTCCCTTACTAGCCTCAGTAAGAAACTGAGATGCCTCATAAAATCCTCCAAAGCTAGTTACGAAAATAAAATTGCCAAAGATTCCAAAGACAACCACAAAGCATTCTATAACTATGTCAAGAATCTAAATGGCAATGCTCATATCTGCTCTGAGCTAAAACAGAATGGCATTAAATATACTGAGCCGAAGGATATTGCCAATATCCTGGCAGATCGATTCAGTGCCAACTTCACCCCCTCTCACCCCCTAAATGGCCCATCTCAATACCGGAAGATTGCCAAATTCCAGTAATAACGGCCACACAGGTACAAAACGCACTCTCTAAAGCCAAGAATACAGCATCCATGGGACCAGATGACATCCCGGGCTGTGTACTACATGAACTACAATATGAACTGGCACCTCACCTAAGTGTCATGTTTAATCATAGCCTCACCTCAGGTTTCGTGCCCACTGAGTGGTGCAGAGCTACAGTTATCCCAATCCACAAGGGGATCCACCTTGGATCCCGGAAACTACCGTCCCATCAGTCTGACAAGCCTTATCTGCAAGGCCATGGAGCATATTATCATGGAACTTATAAACAAAGACATTGGCAACCTTCAAACACTGGACCCCACCCAGTTTGGGTTTGTGAAGGGCCGATCTTGTCTCCTGAACCTAATTGACTTCTTTGAATCAGTCTCCAGAGCCATGGACAAGGGTAAGGTGGTCCACACAGCCTATCTAGACTTTGCCAAGGCCTTTGACACCATCCCCCACTCTGGAATCATAGATAAACTTACTAAGTTGGGCTTTAATCCCTATGTCACCCAATGGGTTGCTAAATGGCTTACTGATAGAACCCACACTGTAAAAGTAGCCGACTCCAAATCCAGCTCCAGACAAGTGACAAGTGGAGTACCTCAGGGTTCAGTCCTGGGGCCGCTCTTGTTTGGCATCTACTTCTCTGAAGTACAGGTCAACACTAAGGGACTCTGGCTAACAAAGTTTGCAGATGACTGCAAACTGGGAGCCATTATTGAATCCAAAATGATGTGGATACTCTACAAAAGGGCCTTACAGAAACAGATGCTTGGTGCCAGAGCCATGGGCTCAAGCTCAATGCCAAGAAATGTATTGTTATCCCCTTTGGGAAAAAACATGTATCCATGAATTACCATATAGGTGGCAGTACACTAAACACAAAGTGTGATAAGAGACTTAGGGACACAGGTGGACAGTGGTCTCACCTTCGATAACCACATCGCCACAACAGTCAGAAAATCCTTCTATGTGGCACACCTCATCACGAAGGGCTTTTCATCCAGAAAAAAGGAGGTCATTGTCCCACTGTACTCATCCCTCATTAGACCCATTATAGAATACAACGCCCCATTTGGTATGTACCTCTCAAGACATCTGCAACAACTGGAAAGACCTCAGAAATACCTCACTAAAAGAATCACAGGCCTAAAGCAGATGCCCTACGCTGACCGCCTTAAAAAACTCCAGCTATACTCTGTTGCATATCATCTACTCGGAGGCAATCTCTGCTTAACATACAAGGCCATGTCAAACCCAGAGCTGTTGGACATGCTACACTTAAAGAAATCCCAATCCCTCAGAGCTACACACTCCAGGGATCTAAACCTTGTCATCACAATAAACAAAACATGCTGGAGGGATAGGTTCCTGACCCTGAGACTCCCCAGACTCTGGAATAGATTGCCCATACATGTCAAGCAGAGTGCCTCTTTGGACCTCTTCAAGAGGAACCTTGACGATTGGATGGGAGAAAGGAAATTCACCCCAGGGATCACGTCAGTCGCCCTGCTAGACAGGGGTCCAGGAAAGTAAATAATGTGGGAAGAAATAGCCAGGGAATTGTTATGGCTAGGCTTGTATAGGCCCTAGGGCTGATAGCCTAGTACCAACCTATGAACCTATGAACCTATAAGCAATGGTCAATAGGCAAGGCACCATGATCATCAAAGCAAACATACTCCCTCCAAATGATGGACTATGTACATCCTACAAACCTTGGCCACAGAACTATGCACCATGGAGTAATGATTGAAGGGAATTTTACCCACAGCCTTTAGGGAACCACTATATAACCCAGGTCTATAAGACCTAGGGAACCACTATATAACCCAGGTCTATAAGGCCTAGGGAACCACTATATAACCCAGGTCTATAAGGCCTAGGGAACCACTATATAACCCAGGTCTATAAGGCCTACGGAACCACTATATAACCCAGGTCTATAAGGCCTAGATCCAGACAAAAAACAATAATTGCTTTAGTTAAAGGGACTATCCAACATGACTGAATATTATTGGCATTTTCTTTGTAGCTATTGTACTGCATTACCTTGTCAAGTTTAAATCAACCACAACCTGCAAAAAACTAAAGTCAGGATTAAGGTAGCATATGACCAACATAAAATTAATGAATTGCACCCAAGGCTAGGTGCCATCCCCATCTTTAATGTTATTTAGAACCCATGTTTATTGAGTTGACTTATACATCAAAATGGTCACCCCCTGTCCCTCATGAAAAATACATGAAACTGCTTGACATTGCATCCTACTTTTTTTAAATACTGTGAGTTATCGAGATTACTTTTAAGTAATGTGCTTTATCCAGATGTGTTACCTGTAGACATAATATTCCTGTATAGGTAATTGTATAGCGCTGAATAACTTAGCCATCTTCACTGCACTGCTGGCACCATTAATATTCCATGAAACCACACTAATGTCCTCATATTTCCAGTAAAAGGCTATCTGTAACCTGTAGAACACTAAAGGGCTTTCATGTTTTAATGCTTCCATCATACTCAAACTGTCACTTCACTATGAAACAGATTATCAGAAACAACCTACACAAAATTTACAACACATCCTTCAAATAATACATATTTTATAATATATATATATATATATATATATATATATATATATATATATATATATTTATATAGAGATAGAGATACACACACACACACACACACACACACACACACACACACACACACACACACACAGAAGAAATTAAACTACACTGCCAAGGGACACATTGCAAGTTACCGGCTGACCAGCAAAGTTGAACACAAGCAAATAAAGAGAAAGATAACCAGAAAATGTTTCCTCTGCCTGTCTAAGTAATTGTGAAATCTCACCTAGGAACTGGGGTACAGTGTTTTTGGTACCCAAAGTCATTTTAACAGGAGCACATAGTACTTACCTATATTTCCCAGCTTGCGTCTGGACTTCCATTCATTTCAGTTCTTTCATTTAATTTCAAGTCATACCTCAGGCCTATGAAGGAGATTCTAGGTGAGAACGTTTTGAACGCATGCTATTATTTCTCTCTTAAACTGCAGTAGCCTTCTCCCATTGTCTAGTCCCATGTGCTTATGCATTACATCTACCTTCTGCTTACAGGTCTAAACTAAGAAGGAAAGTGATATCGTAATGCGGTAATTAAGTCAAACAGTGCCTCGATACATGTTACCTGCATCAGAGTCAAAATACTTGGGACATGCAGGAGCATATCTCTCAACTGTTCCTGATTTTGGATGAAACATTGAACCAAGACCACATCTGCCTGAGTTAGTGGTAGCTCAGGTGGATGAAACAGATCCCAGAGTATTTATGAAAAAGAATGAGTGCTTTTTTAACATATGCATTCATTTGTTCAATAACATTTTAAATCAGTTATTTACCCATCCATTTTTTTATATTCATACTTAAAGTTAACATCATAAAAAACTTACCTAAACAGTTCTAGTTCGTCTACTCTTTTCTTTATATTTTCCTCTATCCCCTACTCTTTCTTCCACAACCATTTTCTTATTTCAGCTAATATATAATCCTGCTCCATTTTTTTGTTATACAATAAATTTTCACATCTTTTTCCACAGCACCCATATTGCCACAAACAGTACTTTAGCCCCTTTTCAATGTCACATTTCTTTACTTTATCATACCTTATATAATATATATTCATAGTTATGCATTTAAATCCTTCCCATCTATATTCACTTTAAACTCTCCCAAAATTCTTTATTCATTTTGCAGTCCAAGAAACGGTGTTTTGTTGTTTCTTGTTCACTACAATCAATACATTTTCTTTCCTCATCACATTATATTTCATACTCTCTTTTACTGGAAACTTGTGTAATAAAATTCTCCACAAAAAAATTAATTTGCATCATAAGCATTTTCAGACCTTTTCTTCTGCCTCTTATTGCATTTTTTCATCATCTTTTAATTCTTTCTTTGGGTACACTAGCATTTGTTCTAAAACCATATTTTCCCATTCATTTTTATTGCCAAGCATCACTTACTTTTTTACTGCTATAATTTCATATTACTGTCATAAATTTTTCTTCCATCCTTTTCCTTTTTTCTCATTTCTTTTTCCCATATATTTTCATATTTTTAAATAGCATCTTACCTATCATTTATTTTTGTCTTTCTTTTACCTTTCTCATTGCCCAATATAAATGCATAGATGTTAAATGCACCACTGGATTTTTTAAAATTCAAACCACCTTCTTTTTTATTATAATTTTTTATTATAAATTATCCTTTTTCTTACTGGGTTTAGCCTTGAACCCCAAATGAAACTTAAAAAAATATCCAATAACTCTTTTTTATTTGAGTGGAAAACATACATATTCTCCTAAATATGCTACTTTTCCTAATACTTATGTATTCATCATATGTCGTTTTATGAACAGATAAATACAAATTTTTCACCAAGCTAAGATTTTTTTTAATTTGTTCCAGTATCTCTGTCTCTATATTGACTTACTACATTTTCATATTCAACAAATATCACTCCTAAAATCTTTATTTTCTTTCTTATGAGATATACTCCATTTTATTGTATATCTCACTAAAACCCTTACACTTCATTTTGTTTAACTGCAGATCAGCTTTATTTTTTTATCCCTAGTACAACCTCACTTATTTATCCATTTTTTTTTATTAAAACTAAATCATCTACATATGTCATGCATATTGGTAATATAACATTTCCTTCCATGTCCTATCTTGCCTCCCTTGTTTTGTAAATGCATGTCTATACTACTGAATTAATTACTAATACAAATAAGCACATACTCATTGGACATCCCTGTTCTACTCCTTTCTTAATACTTATTTTTTCTCATCTATCCATTTATTATAATTTCTACCCATGATTTTTCATAGCATTTCTGTGGATTTCTATCACGTTATTGAGTTTTCACAAACTCGAAATTCATATGGGCAAGAACATTTGTTTGAGTTTCCAAAAACTCGAGTGTGAAAAAAACAAATATCAACATTTATGTGGTGGGGCAAGCCCCCCTGTACCTACGTGGGTGGCTGCACCCCATACATCCCACACACCTCCCACAAATTATATATACCAACTCCCAGCCTGCACTTCAGTTAATTCATCCTTCTGTATTCCATCGCACTCATCCTGAATATTTTGCAAGCATCATCAAAGCTGACAACAGCAGCATCTCTACTTATTAACCTCTACTTACTCATTGTAATGTGCCTTTGTAGTAGGGGTTGCTACTGCAGGACATCAGTGACTGCTTTATAGGTCACCTCATGTTCTTGTAAGGCAAATAGTGTCTCATCCGGTCCATCATTGTAACTATGTCATCTGTTTCTCGTGTTAATTTACAAATGTCATTATCAGCGCACAACGTCTGCCTCTAGTCAAATGTGATTTATAAACAGGACACAGTGCACATTTTTACTCACAAACTTATTCATCCCTATCTAACCTAGAACAGTAGGCAACTACTTTTTTTCATAAGTTCCATCACATTCATACTCTGTTTATTCAGGGAGATGGAATACCCGGACATTGTTGCAACATGTTTGAGACTTCTTGTCATCAGACTTTCAAAGGAGGAAGTTATTTTGTGGAACAGAGAGATAATTTGACCAACTTTTGCTAAATTTCACCATCTTCAGGATACTGTTGCTGAATATGGCTTTGAGAAAGGAAATGGACAGCTCACAGGACTAAATGTGGAGACACATTCATTAAACATTTGTAATCATCCCTTTTGTGCAAGAATATCTCTGCAAACCAGTTTACCATTTGAATGAACATTTCAACCAGCAATAACTGCATAGCACTAGCATGGTTTATTTACAATGCAGCTTTAGCCAGTCAAACTCAGCAGCTAAGTTCATGTGTTTACTATGTTTAGGAGCTTGGCAGCATAACAGGACTAATTTAAAGGAACATTGCATGGACTTATTAGTCCCAACAGGACTGCCAATAAAGCTTAGATTACAACCAATGCCATGTAATGTAATAGCAGGAAACAGTCATGTATTACACTATAATTCTGCAGCAATGTAGAAACAGGTTTAATCACACCAGAATCCATCATGATATATTTACTAAACTCAAGATATAAAGATAAAGAGAAGAACCGACATTACTCCCTGTATGGCTCCTGTGCAGCTGGTCAAGGTGACGTTCACCGAGTATTAACAGCTAAAGGAAAAAAAACTAGAGCACAATATCAATAGCTCTTTTCTACAGAAAATCAGTACTGGTGTGATTTCTACATGTATATCAGCAATGGTTAATTTCTTTTTGGGACATTTCTCTGTTCTTCAACTTGGTGCAACCATGGAGTTGATTTATACATACACACACACATATATATATATATATATATATATATATATATATATATATATATATATATATATATGTACAACTTTGGGTATCATGGAGGGGTGCATAAGGGCAACTTTGGGGATCATGGGGGCTAGAGAAGGGCTTGCTGACTCTGAAAAATACTTAATTGTTTTGTGTTTGGGTATTATTTTTCAGCATTTCAGTTGCTCAGCATTGTGGAGATCAGTGTTTCATAGTAGAACTTCCTGTAAAAGGTACTTCAGCACTAAGAAAATGTTCAGATTAACAGTTTTCCTTTGGGTTCATCATTTGCAAAGCAGAGGTATAATATCAGCTGAATCACAAAGTCACAGTTCCCGTTACATAAGCTGGCGGCAACACAAATCTCAATAGCAGAGAGGAACGCGGATTGCCACTCTGCTAATGATAAGCACAGGTTATAAGTTGTCTGGCACAAAAGTCAGATAAAGGAAGAAAATTATGTGCATTGTACAAATCTGGTCCCTCATGCCTATGTTTGCATAGCTAAAGACAAGAGATCCGACATTACAATAATTGGGTAATTATGGGGAGGTAGGGTATCTTAAACGTTCATTCCATATAAGCTCTGAATGACAGCTGTTATTTATACATTACCTCTCTTCTATGTGAAAACATCAGCAATACCAGATTGGTTAGGCCTTATATATTGGTTTTAATCCATATATCAGTCCTACTCTACTGCATTATTATTTAAATTACATCAAAACTATGATGTTTTTAGGAATTTTCCCTTTGCACGTGTAAGGCATTTCTTGCTAAATCATCTGACTATCATGTTACTCTATCACTGTTTTAGAAATGCAAGTCAGATTTTCAAACTGACAATATATTCAGCTTGGGACCGATATAACAGCCTATAGTCTATAGTTTGAATCATATCTTTTCCAGTCAACTACAGCTATTCTTAGTCCATTTTTAACATGTTTATAATGTTATCATATTTTATATCCTCTGCTAAAATGTTTTGTTTATAAGTTTCAATATTCTCCTAAATGTAATTTTTAAATTCTTCTGTTGCCTATAAACTCATCAGTAATCTATTTTTTTGCCATGAGCACAGGTCACACCTAAAAGGAGCCTTCAGACAATTCCACCCACCCAGTTATCAAATCATTTAATAAATGTAAAACAGATATATATATATATATATATATATATATATATATATATATATATATATAAAACTAGATATATAGATACATGTATATATTTAGAAAGAGAGGCAGACATATAAACAAATGAGTGATTTGCCACAATGCCCTTAGTTATGGGATCAGTAGTAAGTTGGAGAGATGGCAGAAATGTTATTTAATAACGCAGAATGTTCAGGGCATGAACATATGATAGTGCAGTAAAATCAGGCATTCTGTCATAAATGAAAAGTGATGCATATGTGCTGATGTGGAAGGTGGGGATGGAGCAGGGTGACATGCAAAAGCAGATGACTGTGACTGAACTATAAAAGTAGTGGGGGTGGGACGTTATACCACCAAATGTGTACTGAAAATGAACTGCAAGGGAGTAGGTGGGAAGGGAGCATATGCTGAAAACTAAGCACCCAAGACTGAACTACAAGTAGATGGAGGTCTGGCTCACATAACCTGCAGAGTACTGGGGACAGAACAGAGGAAGGGGGTAGAGGAAGGCAGCTATTCTTCTTTAGCAACACCTCACTTACTAGGCACCATATTGTTTGGATGAGTGGGATTTGTTCAACTATAATACAGCTAATTTCAAATCCTTGAATAATCACTTTATTGACCTTACATCTGGTAGAAATACCATGTACTCAATGTTATCGTTAGCATTATTTGACAAAGCCCTCTTCTGTGCTATATCACATTTCATGTTATTTGTAAATATGGTTCTTTATCTTAAAAATAATTATTATGCTATCTGTCATGCATAGGTTCAAAGGCTCACATGTTCTCATTTTAGGGCCAGAGTTGCATTCCTGTCAAGCTTAAGACATAATGTTCTTCAAGAAGTTTGGTTGCCCTAATCCTATGTTGATATTATTTCTTTCCTGCACATTAGATTCGTTAAGGAAACTAATAACTGACTTTTGTAAGGGGAAGTTTATTATATAATTTTTTTTTCCTCAAAGAAACTTTATTAGAAACATTTTTTTTCAAAAAAAGAAATAAATATTTCAGTATAATATTGATATTATACAAATGATAAAATAAAGAAATTAAAAATAAGAACTATATTTAAACTGTATACAATATTTACAAATGCCTGAGACCAAAAAATAATAAAATTATAGCTCCATTTTTATTATATATTCAGCCGCATTGGTTTTAAACTGCACATCAACGTTCAATTTCCTACTATAGATAATAAGACTCTGAAGAGGAAAAATTTAATGATGCCAATTATGAATCCTACTATACAAGTATTTGCCAACATTTTCTTGGATCTAGTGGAAATGGCTTTCCAAACTATTGCACATACATAATGGTCAAAGAGTAAGGAATTATCATCAAGAGTGCCAAGACCCCTTATGACAGCATCTGTTTGGAGAGGTGTGTCAACTAAGTTGTTGTTGTTGTCTTTCGGCTTTTCCCGGTTAGGGGTCGCCACAGTGGAACTCCAGTCCGCTAATGATTGGCAGTAGATTTTTTTCACAAATGCCAAGGTGCCAACTCAACGTTCAACCTTCAATGAAGGCACGCCCATTTACTCATGTCTTTCGAATGCCCACCCAACTACGAGGAGGACATGCAGACTCCACACAGAAGGTACTCCCTGCACTCCAGCCGAGAATTGAATGGGAGAAACTCTTGCTGTGAGGCAACAATGCTACTGCTGTACCACCACGGATAGTTAGTTAGCTCACTGATATCAACTGGTAAAAAAGAATTAGATATCCATCCACAACCAGTTTTTCCCATTTTTGCACATGGGATCTCAGGATGTCACTTCCACAGTGACAATCATCTAGAGCTAAGGTTTACACCACTGGGTGGCTAGCCTTGCCACAGTTCATCCACACACTTGTGCACACACACACACACACACACACACACACACTCACACCTATGACAAATAAGTAGTATGCAAAAATGTTTTCTGTACCAAAATGAGCAATGCTATATTTTTTCATTTTTAATTTGAGACAATTGCCCTTGCATCACTTGTTAACATGGTTCTACTCATAATAAAGCAATTGTGAGACAGTGGAACCTCAAGTAATGACATCCAACTTACAGTCTTCAAACATAAATAACCATAGGCCAGAAGTATTGGCCTTACGGTCTGAGAAATATATGCCATATAGGCAAGAACCCAACACTGAGCTTTGTGATTCATCACTAGTAACTTTTTTTTTTTTTTTACTTTTAGAGGTGACCCCAGTGACTCTAACTACATAGGCTCTATACAACAAGAGTTTAGCTATCCAACCATGCAACATATGAGTTTATAATCAGATTTACAAGTCGATTAATAATGCCTGTATAGGGAATAGTGTCAAAGGTATTGGCCAAGTCTGGCTATGCTGTATGCATTAACTGCTATCCACTGCTTTGGTTACTTTTTCAAAGAAATTCGTAAGGGTAAAGTGTCAAAGGAAAAATAAACTTCAAAATGATCAATACACGGCAGGTTCAGGTTAAGGCACTTTAATCTTACAGCAAGGAGACAAAAACGTGCTAATACAGAGTTTGTCTAACTAAAATCAGGAAGTAAGATCATCTTTATACATTTTCTAACAAGACATTGCCTACCAACCTGACGTAACAGATCACAAGTTTTAACATCATTACTTCATAGCAGCTGTTGTCCATGATTTTCTGCGTGCACTATCAATTTTATGAAAAACTTCCTAAGAAAAACAACATGGCCTTGGTGACCACCGGTTAGATACAACTTCCCACTATGTGATGTTACCATTCAAGGTACTATAGCTAATTTGAGCACAAAGCAAGTACAGATTCTTCAAGCAGTCTTTTGTCTGATGTATCTCTTCTTTTCCACAGCTGTGCATGTTCTCATAACAAGAACAGAGCTGAATGTTCATATTCAATCACATTATAGAAAACAGTATTCTTCTATTCATACTCTATTCATTCATTTTCCTGACCTAGCAGATAATCACCTGCTTCTCAATACATTTCCAAAAGGCATAACATGAATTTTGCTGTGCTAGCAAATACTAGGTCAGGGTGCATCTTGCAATTTCAGAAAGCATACTGCAGTTTGAAAAATCATCTTATAATTTCATACAGAATTAAGCTGCACATAAAATAGAATGAAATGTGTTAACTCTTTTAGCTTTTAATAAGCACTAAACATATATATTAATATGTATTTTTCTGACATTTCCGCCCTGTTAATACTTTTTATTCTATTTTCAAAAGCATAAACAGTTTGCTTCTTTTCCTAACCTCTTCCATTTCGGATTTGCAGTTAAGAGAGTCATTTAGTTTAGACTTATGAAAGCATTTCACTTTTCAACAATTCTTCAATTTCAGTACTTTGATACAAAGTCTCAGAAACTGACATGTCTATAAAATCTTTGATTAACTTTTTCATGCAGGGAATACCACAACAAATGCATCCTCCTAATAGGAGTAATCCCACACAAATGGCAGTCAGGATGTTCATTAAGATGGAACCCCACCCCCCAAACAAATTCTGGAAAAAGTCCATCAGAGGGTTTGGTCATTGTCGACACTTGCTGAATCACCTCAAGATGGTCGTTTATCTCATGCTGGTTGTCAGGAATATACAAACAGCATTCTTCTTTGATTAAAGCATATGTACTACCTCTCGCCGCTAGGGTGAAGTCGAGAGCCATGCGGTTTTGAAGCACCAGAGTTCTCATAGCGTTTAGTTCATCAGTCATTAATTCGAGAGCAGAAAAAGTTGCATTGCTCATAACTTTGAGAAGTTTGGACAGTTTTTCTCAGCTCCCAAATCGATTTTACTGCGCCATATGCAGGGGCTATGCCTGCCCATGATATAATAGTGTCACTCAAGTCCATGTGTGTCAGTTTATCTTTGTTTTTCATGGAATTATGGTTTCTCCATCCTGCTTTGATTCGACCCACTGGATTCTCGGGTCTCTTGATTGGATTTCCAGGTTTACTGCTGACCTCTCTGACGTTTCAAATTTTTCCTCGAGGCAAAGCTGCAGTGTGTTGTATGGCCAGAACCAGGTAACCCAAAAAACAACTGCCAGACCAATTCTCGGGTAGCCATTTGTATGCCTTTTTCCCACAAACAAAATAACAGTTCTCTACTTTAGTATTGATATATGCTTGCCCTGCATGAAATATTTTCTTATCAATGATAGAAAGTTGCTTCAAAAGAATAGGATTATGCTGTATTTCACTAACAGTTTTTTGCATTTTCTCAAGATATGAGTCATAGTTTGTATCACAAATAGTTTCTGCCTTATTAGCCTTGATATAACATTTATAAGAAACAGTCACATTGCAATTGCTCCAACCCACCTGAATAGCATCATTTTTATAAAAACATACAATTCCTTTTTGTGTAACAGGTAGGTACAATGCTATTTTGCCTTGTGATTTTACAGGTGTAGTATCAAAAATCAAATTTTCCCAGGTCTCATTGACCCCTAGGGGGACAGCAGTCATTAATAATCCCCCGTATGCTGTTGGTATAGCTGTGCAAATCCAGAAATTCGAAATATTAAAAGTCTCAGCATACACATATTTAATTGCTTGGTAAGTGTTAAAGTTTCGATGCCAGTCTATGAGTAATGCATCACGTTTGTTCAGTTCAACTCGTGTGGCTGAAAAAAGGAAAGGCCCCAGCAAAAAGATCATTGTTCTCAGTATAGCTAACAGGATGATCATGCAATTTTTCTGAGGTTGTTCTGCATCCCTGTTTAATCTATACCTGGTCATTTTGTTCTCGTTGTATAACAGTAACAAGGTTTTTGTCCAGTTCAAAGTTCTTAACCAGTTTACAGTGTGTCAAATGGATCCAGGGCACACGTTCAGCTATCTTGACCACAGTGGGTATTGCCAGGAAAACTTGGAATGGTCCTTCCCACTTCGGAGAACTCCAGTTTCTTTTCTTCACAACCTTCACCCAGATCCACGACCCTGGTTGTACTACTGCTTCCGATGGTCTGGTCTGTTCTTTATCTGAAACAGAATTTAACTGCAGAAGTTGTTTGTTATTCAGAAGTCTCCTCATATACTCTGCAAGTGAACTGTCAGCCTCCTGGTCTGCAGGCATGAGAGGTTTCCACTGAGGTATATAATATGCCCTCCCAAACAGTATTTCAAAAGGAGTTAACCCCTTTGTATTTGGAACAGTTCTCATGCTCAACAGTGCCAGAGGCAGGCAGTGCACCCAGTTCTTCTGTGTCTCACTAATCAATTTCCTAAGCTTATTTTTCAGAACCCCATTATGCCTCTCTACTAATCCTGCAGATTGGGGGTGATATGCACAATGGTTTTTCAAGGAAATCCCGAAATAACGGCTCAACTGTTGTATGGTTTGATTTACAAAGTGTGTGCTATTGTCACTATAGATCTTTTCCAGTATGCCAAATCTAGGAATAATTTCTTTAACGAGGACTTTTGCAACAGTAGCTGCATCTGGATTTTTGGTCGGAAAAGCTTCCACCCATTTGGAAAACATATCTATAATGACAAGACAGTACTTTTTATTTTCGCATTTGTTTAGTTCTATGAAATCCATACAGATAGTATGGAATGGGTACGGTGGTGTAGGGAAACTCCCTTGCTTTGGCTTCAGTGCCCCCTGTGCATGATGCCTGTTACAAACATGGCATGCTGCACAAACATTTTTTGTGTAATTTGTAAATCCATACGTTGTAAACACTTGATTCACTAACTGTACCATCCCCCCTGTTGAGACACGGCACTGCCCATGGCTCAACAAAGCTGCATATCTAAACAAGTTAGACGGCAAAATTGGTTTTCTTTCTTTGGAGATGTACAGCCCTTTCTCAAGAATTGCTCCTCGTTTTATCCATTTCTGTTTTTCTACATTTGTAGTAAGTGTCTGCATTGTTTTTAACATTTCAAAATCTAAAATCTCAGAAGGTTGCAATTCCTCACTCAAAAGAAATACTTCTGAAGCTGAAGCTGCCTGTTTTGCAGCTGTATCAGCTCTCGCATTACCTTTTGAAATCCTATCCTGTTGCTTGGTATGAGCTACGCATTTACAAATAGCTACTTTCTGAGGTTACTGAATAGATTCTAACAAATCTAAAATAAATTGCGCATGATTAATCGGTTTACCAGTAGATGTTATCATTCCTCTATTTTTCCACTGCTGCGCAAAAACATGTACAGTAGAAAAAGCGTACTGGCTGTCAGTAAAAATGTTCACACATTTACCCTTTGCCAAGGTACATGCCCTTGTCAAAGCAATCAATTCTGCTGCTTGTGCAGATAAGTTGTGTGGTAAAGACTTTGCTTCTAAAATCTCAGTATCAGAGACTACTGCATACCCTACTAGATTCTGTCCTGTAGGACCCTTTTTGCATGAGGCGTCCACATAGTATGTCACCTCGGCATCATCCAAGGGAACATCCGTGAGATCTTTTCTAGGCAGTGTCTTTTGCTCAATCTCCTGCAGGTAGCAGTGTGGTTTGCCATCTGCAGGGGTTGGGAGCAAGGTTGACGGATTCAAAATTGTGCATCATTCAATTGTCATATGAGGTTGGCTCAACAGTATAGTCATACAGGAAAGATGTCTAGCAGGAGAAAGATATGCTACTTTTTCTTGCAGTAAAATAATCGTGACTGCATGAGCCACTCTCAATGTGAGAGGGTGGAATAACACTATTGAGGCTGAAGCCTGTACTGCCATTGCAGCTGCGACTACTGCTTGTACACAGTGGGGCAAGGATCGCGCCACTGAGTCTAGCTGTGATGAATAGTAAGCTATGGGGCGTTGCTTCTCCCCACATTGCTGTGTTAACACTGATGTCATACAGCCTTGCTTACAATCTACAGTTTGCAAAAATCGTTTATGATAGTTCGGTAATCCTAAAACTAATGAGGATGCTATGAGTTGTTTCAATTTGCAGAAAGCTGATTCTGCTTCTGGTGTCCATTGTAATGAATCTTGTGCTGCCATAGGCTTCTTGTATATTAACTTGGTCAGTAGAGCAGACTCCAAGGCATAGTTTGGAATCCAACTCCGACAAAAATTGGTCGTACCTAGGAAGGACATCATTTCCTCCTTGGTAGTCGGTTTGGGTGCTTCTAAGATTGCTATTTTCCTGTCTTCATCTAATATTCTGCCTTCTTTGGATATTATGTATCCCAGGTATTTAACCTGCTCTTTCCAAAGCTGCAGTTTGTTTTTGTTTACTCTGTGTCCTTGAGTAGCTAGAAATTGGAATAATGCTATGGTATCTTCTCTGCATTCTTGCTGGGTGGGGCTGCCAGCAGAATGTCATCTACATAAAGTAAAATCTGGCTGCCTTTCAGTGGGATAAATCCCGCCAAGTTGCTTGCCATTTCCTGTGCGAATATTGTTGGGATCACAAAATATTCCTGTGGTAGTCGCGTGTATGTATACCTTTTCCCCTGAAATGTAAATGCAAACCAATGTTGGCTGTCAGGGTGTATCGGTATCGAGAAAAACGCATTGCTAATATCTACCACAGAAAAATACTTCTGTTGAGGCTTTAAATCATTCAATAGGGTGTGTGGATCTGGCACCATAGGTGCTCTAGGTATTACTACGTCATTTACAGCTTGTAAATCTTGGACCATACGCCATTCTCCATTTGCTTTCCTAACAGGAAATAAGGGTGTGTTACATGGTGAATCGGGAGATTCTATCAATACTCCTTCCTTAAGTAAGGCTGCTACTATAGGTTTGATTCCTATTTCTGCATCCTTTCTTAAGGGATACTGTCTCTTTTGAGGTCTAAATGCTGACTTTGGGGTGATAGTAACTGGTCCTGCTGTACGAATAAATCCTACATCTGATTTCCCTGTTGACCAGAGAGTCTCTGGTATGCTCTGTAAGGCTTTTTCCTCTTCCTCTAGTAAGAGTGCTACTCAGCTCTCCTCACTTGCCTGCAAGTGCACAGCTGGGTGTGTCTGTGTTATCCAATTCAACTTCTGCTTTTCTACTCCCTGTTCTGACAGTTCCAGTTCTGTCTGTTTTTCCCACCTTGTGACTTTTTCTCCTAGGTCTGCCCACTTCACATTATTGTCTTTAGTTAAACTAACATGTGGTAGTCGATTAGATTTATAAAGTGCTAGGAATTCCTGGGGTAATGAACAGCTAACTACACTGTTCCCTTCTGTGTCCCAGTACAGATTACGCAATAGTAATCTGTTAACATGGTTTCTAAACAGTTCTTGCTCATATTCTTTATCAGGTCCTGGTGTGCTACAGTAATATAGAGTACAATGCAACAAATGCTGTTTATCAGTGTCAAGGGAGGGGGACTTACTGATGGCTACATTCATCAGTTCTTCAGTTACTGCCCCTGGACCAGTCATAACCAAGTCCTGGCTGTACCAATAAAATGTTTCACCCTCCGGTCGCACCACAAAAGTATCCATTTGTCACTGTGCTTCCATACCCTGCATAGTTGGAACTACTGTTATGCCAAATATCTGCATAACGTCTCTTCCCAAAAGATTTACTGGGCATTTTGCAGAAACAACAATTTTGCTCTTTTGGGTCATCCCTGAAACAGGATCAGTTATTGCTACGCTATGGGAGAGTGGCTCCCGATACAGCTGTCCATTAGCTGCTTTCACTAATATATAATCAAGTGATTCTGACTTTTCTGGTAGTTTGGAAGGATGTATCAGGGTCCATGAAGCCCCTGAGTCACATAGGAATTTAACTTCCCTCCCCTCTACCAGAAGTGTAACTTCCAGTTTTGTGTCTGCTAAATAGAGCTCTAGGCTCAATAATGCCAAGTCTAAAATTTCATTTTCTTCACCATCGGTGATTTCTTGTATTTCCTCTATTTCTTCTATCACATTTGCATTTGTCTTTTCTTGGTTATTCCCTTCTAGTGATTCTTGACTATCATATAGTCAGTCCTCACCCTCCTTATCTTCCATGGCTACCTTTTTGTTTTGCCTGCAATCCCTTGCCAAATGTCCCTTTTTCCCGCATTTAAAACATTCACCCCTTTTCTTTCTCTCTTCAAACTCCTCTGATCGCTTATCAGATTGCTTGTTTCCCTGGACATTTTTCTTGCCATTCTTCCCGGACTGTACTACAAAGACTTCCATTCCATCTTCTACTGCAAATACTTGAGTTTTCTTTTTCTTTTTGCTACTTAAATGCCTTTTGGCATGTCTCGCATATTCAAGTAATGACTGTAATCTACTTGTACGGTGATCTACCATGTGCTTTGTAATGAAACTACTTATGGGTGCAATACTACCCTTCAAAAATGCATTCTTTAGTTGTTGCTCATATGGGGAATCATGTGTTTGGTCTTCAGGTACCTGCATTCCACAATGGTTATTAAAACACTCTAATAATCTAGCATAATATCTATCAGCAGTTTCACCTTCCTGTTGGATGCATTGATTAATGCAAGTCCAGTGAGCCCTAGGCTTCCATTTCTCAGAGATTCGGTCTGTCAGACCTTTCACTCTGTTATCCAGCTCTGCGTTGCTATGTGGGAGTGGCTTATGTTCTGCGTCACGGGGATTCCAGTTGCCACTGATCATGTGCCAATTTGGACCTAGGATTTGTCTGACTACTTTCTCTACTTCTTCTCCATTTAAATGGTAACTTAACCTCATGCCCTGTAAGTCTTCTAAGAATTTTCTAAAATTAACTTTCGGATGGGGAATTCCCTCTGTGGTTTTCTGGATGTCTTCCGGTGTCCACGGTCTATACACTAGAAGGGTTGGGTCCTGTCCTGCCTGTCCTGCCTGTGGATTTGGTACTTCTATGAGTGGACATATCTCTTCTTCACTCATAGCTCGTGAATTTTTATTTATTTCATATAATTCAATATCCTCTCTTAAGTTACGTGTTCAAGACCTAGTCTCGACAGGATCTCTGACAAACGTTTTTGATTTCGCAGGGACAGTTGGGTATAGCGGAGGTGGATCAGCTTGTCCACTTGCTTCATATTCCGGTAAGGGAAGCGGAGGGGGCGGAGGGGCCGATGCTATTACTAGGTTATTGTCTTCTTTGTCTAAAAACATTGCTTTTGAATTTTTAATCTTTTGTTCCCTGCGGTTTGCTTCCTCAAGCCACCTGTGTGCCTGGGGAATGCCTAATTGGCGTTGCTTTTTCACCTGACCTTTTGCGTCTGTTTTAAGTTGTTTGACAAGTTTGATAAGTGAAGGTTTGTCTAATTTGCAATCAAATTTGTATTTATTAACCCATTTTGTATAGTACCTAATGTTATCGGCACGTTGTAATTGCATATATTTCGCGTCTTCGGTTAATGGCGGATATCGGGATCTTTTTGTGCACTTATTTCCCATTTTGTCTTAACTTAGTTAGAAATTGTTACGTAACCCTTATTATCACATGGTACCACGATTTCTTTTTTCACAGTTTATCTAGAATAACTGCCTACCTATCCTGTTTCCCTGATCTATGACAAGACAGCAATCTTTTTTGTCCCTGATTTATACAAAATCTCCCTGACAAAAACAAATACTGTAACAAGTCCCTGATCTGAAACAGAGAAAAGGTAAATTCCTCCTTACCTGAGCCTTCGTGATTGACCGTCTCACTGATGGAACCGTTGACTCGTCCTTCAATCACAGATCAGAAACAGTGGCTGGCCTCTTTTGAATTACAATTCAGTCAGAGGTCTTTCAGAGCAGAAGAACCGATGTGGCCTCTTCCCCATACGGTTTCATGCCACCGGGCCCATCTGACCTGAGCTAGAGCGAGAGTTTCCGGTCCGAAGGACCAATCTGTCAAAGGAAAAATAAACTTCAAAATGATCAATACACTGCAGGTTCAGGTAAAGGCACTTTAATCTTGCAGCAAGGAGACAAAAATGTGCTAATACAGAGTTTGTCTAACTAAAATCAGGAAGTAAGATCATCTTTATACATTTTCTAACAAGACATTGCCTACCAAGCTGACGTAACAGATCACAAGTTCTAACATCATTACTTCATAGCAGCTGTTTGTCCATGAGTTTCTGCTAGCACTATCAATTTTATGAAAAACTTCCTAAGAAAAGCAACGTGGCCTTGGTGACCACCGGTTAGATACAACTTCCCACTATGTGATGTTACCATTCAAAGTACTATAGCTAATTCGAGCACAAAGCAAGTACAGATTCTTCAAGCAGTCTTTTATCTGATGTATCTCTTCTTTTCCACAGCTGTGCATGTTCTCATAACACGAACAGAGCTGATTGTTCATATTCAATCACATTATAGAAAACAGTATTGTTCTATTCATGCACTATTCATTCATTTTCCTGACCTAGCAGATAATCACCTGCTTCTCAGTACATTTCCAAAAGGCATAACATGAATTTTGCTGTGCTAGCAAATACTAGGTCAGGGTGCATCTTGCAATTTCAGAAAGCATACTGCAGTTTGAAAAATCATCTTATAATTTCATACAGAATTAAGCTGTACATAAAATAGAATGAAATGTGTTAACTCTTTTAGCTTCTAATAAGCACTAAACATATATATTAATATGTATTTTTCTGACATTTAGCCATATGAATTTCCTTTGACAAAGCTGAATTGATGAGGTTCCAGGGTTAAGAGACTTTCAATGTCTAAATTAATGAGGTCTGAAATAATGCTCTCCGTAGCTTTACATGTAAGATTTATGAGACTAGGGTCCATGGTTTAGCTGCCCCTATGTAACAGCTTTACAATGGTTGTTTTCCAGGCTTTAAGAATGTAACCAGTGGAGAAGCTTAGATTAAAGATGGTAAGTCTGGGTTTAAATAGGCTTCATTCTAGCACTGATAATTGGGTAATCTGGTATATTATCAAGGCCAATGGGTGAGGAGTCATTAACATCTGAGATGGCTGAGAACTTGTTCCATAGTAATTAGAGAGTGGGTGGTATTATGCAATCTGTGGAATAGCTATAACTATGGGTGGACTAACATTTGCATTAAATTAGCTATTTCCCTTAGGTCAGACTGGGCAGTATTGTAGCCATTTTGGGATATTTTAAGTTCATGTCCAGCATTGAAGTTCCTAAATGTTTCCTTAATTTCTTTACTAATTTGCTTACATGTGCTTTTACACAACACCTCTAATAAGCATTAAATAATTTCCTTCTCTTGTTATATAGACCATTTAGTTGACATGCCTTTCCAAACAGGCACTGTCATAAGGGGTCTTCATAAGGGGTCTTGGCACTCTTGTTGATAATTCCTTATTCTTTGACTGTCATGTCTGTGCAGTGGTTTTAAAAGTATTCTATCTGTCTCATCTAATTTCCACCTCAAAGGGTTGTATTCCTTGTTATATTTAGTGTGGATAGGGAATGCCTTATCAATGCAACTATTTAAGTAGGAGTAGAAGTCAGAGCCAGAAGCATCACCTTTATTATGGAATCCATCAAAAGAGGGTTACAGCAGAATTTATTTTAAGTCATCAAGTAACTGAAGATTTGTTTTTAAGTCCTTAAACACATCAGTATTTACAAAGGAGGTACCACCAGTTTTGAAGGAAAAACTGACTCAGAGGAATAATAAATGCTTCATTTGGTATGTAAACCACCAGTTCTGAAGGAAAAACTGACTCAGAGGAATAATAAATGCTTCATTTGGTATGTATACCACCAGGTGTGAAGGAAAAACTGACTCAGAGGAATAATAAATGCTTTATTTGGTATGTAAACCACCAGTTCTGAAGGAAAAACTCACTAAGAGGAATAATAAATGCTTTATTTGGTATGTAAACCACCAGTTTTGAAGGAAAAACTGACTCATAGGAATAATAAATGCTTCATTTGGTATGCAAACCACCAGTTTTGAAGGAAAAACTGACTCAGAGGAATAATAAATGCTTCATTTGGTATGTAAACCACCAGTTTTGAAGGAAAACTCACTAAGAGGAATAATAAATGCTTCATTTGGTATGTAAACCACCAGTTTTGAAGGAAAAACTCACTAAGAGGAATAATAAATGCTTCATTTGCTATGTAAACCACCAGTTTTGAAGGAAAAAGTCACTAATTTTGGTCTGTGGTTTAACATTGTACGATGATACATATGGAGATGTCCAAAAAGTGGGCATATTTGTGAGGACTAGTTCAAGGACACTGGGGCCCCTAGTAGGATGGTTAGCTATTTGGTAAAGAGAATTATCATTTATAATGTCAAGGAAGCATTACACATGCCAGCCATTTCTGGTGAAGGTCAGCCAGTCTACTGATGAATAGTTGAAGCCCCCCCCCCCCCACAAAAAAAGAAAGGTGTTGGGTTTAATAGGAATTTCAGCTAATGTGTTAAGATAGCTATTCTGCTCATGTGGGGACATAGAGGGTGCTTTATAATTAGCTATGGAGTGGTAATTAGTCCTATTTATGGTGGCTTGGACATCTAGGAGTTCAAATATGATATCCTGAGGAAACTGTTGTATAGTGATGATATGTTTGATAAATACTAATAACACCTATGATTGCCATTAGATTTGAAGAGATGATAGGCATTATATCCAGAAAAAAAAGGCACTATTTCATTACTCTGAAATCAACTCTGTGTAACTACACCTACAAGAAGGTGCTCAGGTTTCAGTAGAGCTTCAGGTTTGGTCATTTTTTATTAGGACTCCTATCACTGTGCAAAATCACAGTAATGCATTTCAACTTAGAATTTACTAGTCTGGAATTTCCATTGGATAGACTTTGCCTAAAAGGCACTATGAGTACAGCAAAGATTTCAGGCAGAATGTTAAAGCCTTGGTAAGAGAGGTGCAGACCATCTCCAATATATCAGGAAAGCTTCTCAACCACCTTATCCTAAGTTGACACATATCATATGCCCCTAGAATTACATCAGCTACAAAGCAAATTATTAAAGCCAAGTATAATTTCTTTGAATTTTAGCCTCATTCTGGATGATATACAAGTAGGCTAGCAAAAAGGTAACAAAGGAGGTGATGGCAGCCAAAACACATGCTAAAAGGGAGTTGGAAGTGAATCAAGAGGAAAATAAAGGCTTCACTGGAAATATGGAAGAAAGCTGGAAAGGATGGAAAGACTTGTCTAGCATGAGTACCTATTGGAGTGCATTCATAGAAGGAAAAACATACATACAGAATGCTTTGCTTCAGTCTTTAAGAAGGGTAACAAGGGGTGCCACCCTGAGAGGGAAGATGAGAAGAAAGGCAGCAGTAATGGACAGATACCTTGATAGAGAGGTAAGATGTGGAGGGAACTGACTTTTCTAATGGAATATGAAGGGCATTTAGAAGATAGGCTGTCTCTTAAGGTCTACATGAGTGTGGCCAACATGCTAGACAATTCACTGATACATTTCTTCCATAGATAACTTACCACTAGGGAAATGCCTGAGTACTGTAGTATAATAAGTGCAGATGCCTTATTCAACAGGAACTGCAGGAAAATCTAGGGATCAACAGGCCTGTTATCGTAATAGCAGGCACATAAAAAGTCAAGTAGGGAATCCAGAAGGAAAGGATAAAGGACAGCAGTCGCCAAAATAACAAACATCAGTCCACATTTAGAGGAAACTGTCAGTTTAACTTGATCCTGTTTCATGACTGGATTTCAGTAGAACTTGATAAGAAAGTACAACATGGACATCCTGCCTTGATTTTACCAAGACTTTTGACTTGGTCCCATGTAGAAAGCTTCTAGAAAAATTGGAGTGGCTGCTGGTAGGCTCAACACTAATGAACTAGATTTCCAAATGTTGAATGGTAGTATACATGGAACTTTAAGGAAAAGGAGAGTGTCACAAATAAAGGAAGTGACAAATGCAACACCATGGGTGACAGTCCTAGGTCAACTACCATCTAAGTGATTGTTTCACATATCTGAGTAAACACATAAATTGACCAACTTCTTCAGGACTGATGCAAAATTAAATGCAGCAGTGGAGGTTTTGGCATAGTACCAGTAGGGATTTGGAAAAAATGACTGAGTCAGAAAAAAGGTGTCAATTGAGGTTCAGGACAGAAAATTTAAAGTAGTACACCAAGTCTGTAGAAAACCTGGTGAGAAGTATCATTTTGAGAGAATGAAACATTATATCAGAGCAGGAAAATGATTGGATGTGTTAATCATACCTATACTGGACCTCCAGGAGTGAACACAGGCTGTACTGGTGGTAGCTCACAAAATGCTTGACTGGATCCACCATTGAGGTAGAGCACAAAAAAACAAGGTCCTGATAAGTATCACCTTCTTTCATGTTTGCCATTTTTCAAGTTGTATAATGTTGAGTAAATGGAGGTTTTCTCACCAGAAACCGGAGGAGACTAGAGGGACAGGATATGAACACACACGATCTTTCAGGGAGATGTGAGGTCTTTTTTTTTTTTAATTTTTGGACAAAAGGAAAAAAATGGGTGGGGAACAGGCAGAAGAAAGCAGAGATTAACCACTCTCTGTATCTGCAAAAGTACTTCTTCATAAAGAGGGATATAGACCCATGCACTGGATAACTTCAATGGGTGTCCTAAAAGGAATCCATGGACATATTCAAGATAGCCTAGGACAGCTGGCAAAGGGGTGAGGGAGAATAAACCACGAAGAAGAGAAGGTTGTATGCTGAATGCACATAAATGAAAACATAAACAGCCATCCAGGAAAAAATGTAATAAAAAGTGGGAAACACAGTATCAGCAAACATTCCGATATTTACAAAAATGATAAAAGATGATGAATAGATGACTTGTGAGAATAGTGATTTACACGTATCAGAGCACCACAGGAAACTAAAAAGATGGAACACGTGAAGAAGAAACAGAAAAATGTTGTGATGCAGAAATACACTTATAAACATCAAAGTCAAAGTAAACTTTATTGCCATTCAGATCAACAAATGCAATGTATCACTGGATGAAATTTCATTACTTTGGGCTCATGTGCATTGAAAAACAGTTTTCACAAGAGGGTGAAGGAAGATATAACAGAAGAAATTCTAGACCGTACAGATATAAATACGCACATAGAGAATTTACCCACCACCATTTTAAGATAGGATAGCAGCATAGCGTAATTCACAGTTCCCGTACTTGTACAAGTAATAATTTAGTTCAGATTGCATAACTTAGGTAAATATAATAATTTAATTCTATGACAGTAAAGAAAATCATATTGCACTTATGATGTTCTCACAAACTGAGGGAGTGCTGACATTGTTAAGGTTAGTTGTTCAACAGTCTGATCCCCTGTGGAAAGAAACCTTTCCTGAATCTTGATGTTCTACACCTGATGCTTCTGTATCATTTCCCTCAAGACAAGAGGTGGAACAGT
Source organism: Protopterus annectens (assembly GCF_019279795.1). Taxonomy (NCBI): domain Eukaryota; kingdom Metazoa; phylum Chordata; order Ceratodontiformes; family Protopteridae; genus Protopterus; species Protopterus annectens. The sequence goes on along the minus strand of NC_056737.1, from coordinate 1,584,784,676 downwards.
CAATGCGTGGGATGATACATGTCCTTATCAGCTTCACGGCCCTGCCTTAGAATCTGTAAGAGTAAATGTCCTGCAAGGACTGGAGGTTCGATCCTGTGATTTTCCTGGCCTGCTTTACAACCTTCTCTAATGCCTTGCGATCTGTGTATGAGCAGTTTCCATACCAGACTGTGAAGTTGTTAGTCAGTATGCTTTCAATCATAGCCCTGTAGAAGGTCATGAGGGTGTGGCTGGGGAGGTTTGCTCTGCATAGTCTCTGGAGGTAGTGGAGACATTGTTGTAATCTCTTTACAAGGCTGGAGGTGTTTGTTGCCCAGCTTAGATCATCTGCGATGTGCACCCCTAGGAATTTGGTGCTTTTTACTCTTTCCACTGCTGTGGGTGCATAGGACCCATGCTTCCTCCCGAAGTCAACAATGATTTTTTTTGTTTTATCAACGTTTAGTGGTAGACTGTTGTTGGTGCACCATCTGGTGAGTTGGTTCACTTCCTCTCTGTATGCCGCCTCGTCATTATTCCTGATGAGGCTGATCCTGGTGGTATTGTCAGCAAACTTGATGATGTGATTTGTCTGATGTTTTGCTGAGCAGTCATGAGCCAGTATTGTGAAAAGAAGTGGACTTAGTACACAACTTTATGGGACCCCAATTTTCAAGGTGATACATTGTGAGTGGTTCTTCCCAACTCGAATGGTTTGAGGCCTGTTAGTCCGAGGGTCAATGATCCAGTTGCAGATTGTATTTTCTATGCCTAGTTGACTTAGTTTAGACAACAGCTGCTGTGGTATTACAGCGCTGAAGGCTGAGATGAAATCTATGAACAGAATAAGTACATAACAATTTTTGTCTTCAAGATGGTTTAATGTGTGGTGTAGTGCCAGGGATATAACATCCGCAGTGGAACGATTTAGTCTGTAAGAAAACTGTAAAGGATCTAATGATGTAGGCAGACATGATGATATATGCTCTAAATAAACATAAGCATAAATATGTTAGAAAAGATGCATGAACTATTACAGGAAATAATTTGACAAATTATTGACAAGGCTAAGACATAATAAAATGAAATCATGGATTGATAAACATGTTTATGTGTGTGGGGGGGTGACATTTGGAATAAGATTAAAGGAATAAGAAAAACTGACTGTATAGTCAAGATTAGGAACATCTTGTATGAGTTTTAACATGAGAAGTATAGGACTGACAAATAATGAGGTAATATAAATGAGTAATATCCTTTTGGCCATTGATATGTACTGTATATATTTATGTATGTATGTTGCTATCAGTGCTACAAGAATGTAGTTTGGTGATCAACTTACTGTTTTCAGTCAGATTCATAAGACTCATAATGGAAGAACTAAGAACTATATAGATGTTGAAGATAAATATATGTAAAGAAAGTCTATGTTAAACACTACAGAAGAAACTAGACCATTTCTACTCTGTGCCAAATACTATAGTTGCTGGTGACTTCCTATATAGTCTTCAGAAAGAACATGTTTCAACTTTTCACACTTTATTACATCCTAAAGGTATCTTTGCACCATGGCTAGTAAAACTAGATACATCTTCAAGATATAAAACAGATAAATGGTCAATGTCCAGTGAGCAAAGAATGTGTTTATTATTTTGTGGGCCTTATTAATAAACAAGAGTACCAGGAAGCTTAGACATTCAGATGGGGTACATATTTTGAAAACCAGTTTCTATTCACCAGCTATGAATGAAATGTTTTGCTTTTAAGTCCAACAGATCCTTTGTATTGTGTACTGATAAGTTAAAAGCAGTAAAGTACTACAAAACAATATATTTTAGTTGCTCCTTCTCATCATATTTTAAATTATTTTTGCAGGCCCAACTGTTCAGCGTCAAATACAAAATGGACCCTCTCCAGATGACATGGAAATTCAGAGAAGGTAAGAATTCTGTTAGTTTCAAATTAAACGTATTGATATAGATTTTAGGTTTAATCCTTCTAGGAAGGAGTTGCTAAAAGGTATTCTTATACAATAATTAAGTGAAGGTCTCTTTCCATAATGTCATATTTTTTGTAAATAAAAATTAATAACAATTATGGTTCTCACTGATCCAGTTGGCATTTTTAGAGCTCTGCTCACTATAATGATTGAAGTTCTGAGCTATGAATCATTGTTGAAAATAATTACTGTCATACCCAATAAAAACAGAGTAAGATTGAATGTTATCATGTGATCTCTTTGTGTAGTAATACTCCTAGAATTGCTGTACTAATCACTTAACAATGAAACAGTTCTCATGCTGGCTTTGCAAGGGAAATGTAGTGTAAAGTAATTGTTACTGGAAAGCACAGAATGCAGAAAAAAAGTTATTCCACAACTATTTCAAAGAATAAAGATTTCAATGTCTATGCTATGTTCTTTGACACACACTTGCAGTTTTAACATTGCTGTGCGGATTTATATATGTTACATCTTCACAGTTTCATTCCCAGGTAAACCACACAGATTACTCATAGTTGTGTTAACTGCATACAGCTTTCCAGCGAGATCTTTCAAAGATGCCCTGGCTGTAATGGCTAGACAGAGTCTACTTAGATAGCTGGACAAAGTCAGTTCAATGATACTAGCTTCACTCATTTTACAAGGCCCCAAGGTCAGGATGGTTTACATAACTCTTTGATGGGATAAGGTTGGCTGCATTAGAGCCATTTAGCAATAACCCACGCCTGGGTGTGGCTAATGCTGTATTCACCCACGGTTGGTGTGGTTTGGTCAGGAGGGAGAAGCTCAAGTGGCCAAACAAAGACAACCGTGGGTAAATCCAGCATTACCCACACCCAGGCGTGGGTTATTACTATTATACAATGACATTACTTAAGAAAAAAAATACTTACTTTTCTTAAATAATGGCATTGTATAATGCCTCCGTGCTGCCCTTCTGCAACTGTTTGGTATTCTGCGGCAGTTGTGATGTAGTGCGGATGTGTGCGCTTACGCAGTACATCAGAGCTGTGGGTGGAAGCAACGGAGAAAGCAAGATCTCCGTTGCTTTTTACAAAGTGTCTCGCTATGTTAAAGGAGTTTAACATAGCGAGACAGCTTTTAAAAAAGCAACAGAGAAAGGAAGATCTCTGTTACTTTTTTAAAGCTGTCTCGCTATATTAAACTCCTTTAACATAACGAGACAGTTTCTAAAAAGCTACGGAGATCTTGCATTCTCCGTTGCTGTAAAAAAAAAAAAAAACATAATAATTGAAAAAGTCTGGGCGACCGGACCTTTTTCCATTAGTATAAGTCTGATTTACAGCGTGCACGTTTTGGAATATTAAAGGGGGGGGTTGTTGTATAATTAGCTTCTCTTCACGTTTGTCTTCTCCCTCTGTGGCCTTAAAGTGCACGCTTTGGTAAGACTTTGGAGAGATATTTCTCTCTGCTACTTTTTTTTCTTCATGCTCCTTTCTAGTACTGTCCTCCAAGTCATTTCTTCTTTTCTTTGTCCCTTGCTACAACTAGCCTATATATCTGTATCTATGTACATAGACAGACAGATTCTATAAATATCTCTTCCTTAATGGATCCTTCCCTCAGCATTACCTTCTCTCCCTATTAATGTAGTTTCCTTCTCTAAATAACTTCCTCCATCTAATGCCCGGTGGTCATTCTGTAATCTTGTTTTCGATGTCCTGGGGTTACCATTTATACATCCCCATGTATAATGATAATGTAATACAACTTCATACAGAAAACTGCAATTCTAACCTTATTGTTTTTATAGCAGAAAGTCCAACCCTAAAAAGTACTTCTTAATGACTGCTTCAGTCTCTGCAAAATTAATAAATCTTCCTAAATGCTATTAATGCTTTACTATAAGGTTACAAGTATCGACCATTCTGTTATATTTTGTTTTTTTGCATTCTTGTCATTTGTCTCTTCTTTCAGAATTGTATTCTGAACCACATTATTATCCCCAGTTTATTGCATCAGTAACTATGAATATGAATATGTTACTTGATTGCTTGCATACTTGTAATATTGGACCTTTTCTCCCTGGGCCTCTGCTAAAAAGGTGTTTCCTTAAAACTTATCCAGAATTTCCCAGTCAACAAATGTTAATAAATCACTTGTAAATAAGAATACACATCTATATCTATATATATATATATATATATATATATATGTGTGTGTGTGTGTGTATTAGTGGCTGTATTATGTAAGAGTCAATGCTCAAAAGATAGAGTGTAATTTGTTCTTGTTTTGCTGGCTGTCATGCTGCTCTGCATCTGAGACTGTGGTTAAATGGTGTCTGGGAATATTCCCTTTCCCTACTGTTGTGCGATCTCGAAGTTGTTATATATAATTAACAGGGGATATGGCTCCACCTGCTCCCCATAAATCCCATTTATATATTGCAACGTCCAAACACAAACACAATCAATCACATTATTTAATTGTAGGATTGTAAAAAAATCTTTGAGTTAGTATATTTAGAAATGGTTGTGTGTTGTGTGGGGGGGTAGGACTAAACTTTTATGCACAATGGATCGAATGTGTCTAATTGTGATTAATCAATATAAACTCATATTAATTAACTATATAGTCAGATAGACAAGTATAGATAGATATAGTAATAACTGAACCGAGTGTGTGTGTGTGTGTGTGTGTGTGTGTGTGTGTGTGTGTGTGTGTGTGTGTGTGTGTGTGTGTGTGTGTGCGTGTGTGCGTGTGTGCGTGTGTGTGTGTGTACCCATCTATTTATATATATATATATATAGAGAGAGAGAGAGAGATAGACAGACAGACAGACACACACACACACACACACACACACACATATGCACGTGCATACATGACTAGGTGCATTGCTGCAGAACCCTGCCACTTTGAGAAACGGTCCTTTTTGCTGATGTTATTTTCATACAAATTTGTTTCTCTGATAGTTCATATAACTGCTTTACTATACACAGACTATGTGCAGATCATAATCACAGGGGAAATGTAACTTTTTTATCCCTCTCAAAAGAACTACTATTAAAGCTATGACTTGCTGTAATTAACAAAGATGTGCTGTTTGTTGCATTGAAAATATAACTACCAGTGAGTGCAAATACTGGTAGCCAGCCATTCTAGCAAGACAAGATTTAAATAATACCAAAATGAAAAACAAAACCCACACAAACTATTATTTCTCTGGTAGTTCCCAGTATGCATATACATGATTTAAATTAGTTCCAAAAAAACCTGTCAAACATAAATACCAATTTTAATTTCAAACATATTTATTTATTTGCTTGTTTACTTATTTATTTATTGCCAACTGTTAACTGAGCTCCTTCACTTGTCTACAGGCACTTTTCAGGTATATCTAGTACCAAAAGGTATACAAAATGTTATACTTTTCTAATGTTGCAATAGCATGTAGATAATAACATATTATAAAACTGATAAATGTAGACATTTTTTAAGTAGGAATTAAGCTTAGTGTCAAATGGGTCATATACAGCTGAGATGAAACACTTCTAAAAAAACAAGACATATATTATTATGACATTTACACAACATTACAATTTTGCTTAAATTAGTACTGATCATACATTGTAGTACCACAGTGTGGTAAAAGGAATAGGAAGGCATGCAGAAATAGAAGCAAAGAGGTAAAAGATCATTTGCAGTATTTATTCAGGTACTGCAAAATAATCACATATGCTAGCTTATTGAAGATGAGCTTTTAATAGCTTGTTGAAGGCTGAACATATGGATACTAGCAAAATAATCACATATGCTATATTATTGAAGATGAGCTTTTAATAGCTTGTTGAAGGATGAACATATAGATACTAGTAATTTCCTATATAAAGGCACACTTAAGTATTCTTAACAAAAGTACACAGTAAAGGAAGTGCAGCTATTCGAAAACACGCATCTAAATGCAGATATAAACAGAAATCACCTGAACAAGCATACAGTAATATTATTGCTAGACACAGAATAATGTAGGTTTTTGATAGTGGAAAATATAACTTTTCCATTTATGAAAAATAGTCAGTTATGAAAAGCAGTGTACAGCTGAAATAATAACTTTTGGCAAATATGTATTCCACACTGTTATCAGAGTCAGATGCTGGAAAACAATGTATGTGCTGCTGTGTATTCAAGCCAGTCAGGGTGACACTTCGGCTCACTGTACTGATGTCATCACTAATCGCCAGAAAATGTGATGTCATCTACATCACTCAGGCCACCACCCAGCAAGTATCCACCTTCTGTAGTGAGCTATCATATTCAACCAGCAGGCACTTCCTTAATGTTTCTCTACAGGACGAGAGGTAAACTCTTGCTGTCTGGCACTCCACAATGAAGCCCTGTATTGCACAGTCTCTGAAGTAAGTAAATCTGAGCAGCAAAATTGTAGCCCCAGTGCGTAGAAGCATCTTTGTGAATCATTTGTCATGCAACATACTGCTGCATTGTGGTAATCGTGGATGGCTGTAGAGCTGCACCATGGTACTAAGGCATTGTTAAAGAGCTACACCACAACACTGTGGCTGAACACATGCTATATGCATGAGTATATTAGTCACATGTCTTGTGGTCATCATGACATACTTGATTAGCACAGATGTTTAGATGGCTTATTGCACAGTGGTAGCCATTCACAGACAGTCATGCTAACTGTCCTCATTAACATACCCCTGTTATAATAATCCCTTGTTAGAGCAACATAAAGTACCAGCCCTATTTTGTGCTGTACCACTTAGAAAAGTTCAGCTGTAAAAAAGTGAAATCATACTTAAATGTTATATTGGTAAAGTACCTCAGCAAGAACAACAAACCCAGTTAAATGTCAGTGACAGTGAAGCAGACAACATGCTGTGAAATCATTTCAGAACCGATAGATATGGCATGGCATTGTACATTTTTCTTTTGCTGTTTGACAGGGATAAACTGTGAGCATCTGAAACTTTGGAAAGGACATGCTACAAATGGTATGGTGTAATAGGGTATTATGCTGAGGCATACAGTATGTAAATGAAGGGGGGGGGTTCATAACACAAACTGCAGCTGATAACCAGGCATGTAAAAGGGAAAGCTGTGTACATGGCTACAGTACGTTCTGTGGGGGACTATGACTCATCACTATTAGTGCATGCTATGCCCCATCAAGTTGAATGCACCTTGTCCGATAACTCGATACATTTCCTGTCATGGGCCATACTAATCTCCTGCACCAAGACATTGCAATGAACATCATAAATGGTCATGTCATGGAAACTTGACCCCATTAATGTAGGATGTGACCCCTGCCTCCATACAGCCTTCCATAATACATGACTCTATTCCATCTCATAATGTTGCACTCACCTGTAACTGTGCACCCCTGTATATATGTGATGATGACTATGCCCTGACCCCAACCTAATTAGTGTAGGTACGGTGATATTTGAAGTACAGTATGGCTATTCTGTGCACTTCCCCACATAGTCTGAGTGTGATAATGCATGCATTGTTTTATTCTGTGTTGCCTGTGTCCTGGTTCAGTCTGTGGATCAGATACCACCTCTTTACCAGTCCTGCAATGTACTGCACCCATCTCTGTCTCAGCTGTAGTGTTGTTGTTGCGTGTTCCTCCCCTAATTTTCTAGTCTACATTTCTGCTGCTGATATGACTTGTGTGGCAGGCCCTGCCAATATTCTCTGTTGTTGTCCATCTATTTGTACAATGTGTGGTGGTGCGAGTGAGGCTGCTGACATCACCTTTTCTGGCAATTAGTGCTGACCTCAGTGACAGTGAGCTGAAGCAGTGTCACCATGACTGGCTTGTAGCACAGCATACTTTGTTTTCCAGCATCTGTCTCTGATAACAATCTGGAGTATATATTTGACAAAAGTTATGATTGCAGCAACCTACCGTTTTCATAATTCTGACTATTTTTCATAAATGGAATAGTTATATTTTCCACTGTGTAACATGGCACACACAATAAAAGTCTTACTGCAAATGCCTGTGCTGTACTGCAGTGTGAGTCTTGACATATCTAGACAATGGAAGCAGCTCCAACAGAAGGCTAAGCAGACACTCTACTTCATTTTACATTTCTGCATGGGAGTAATTATAGGGCATTGCCTGCATGGTCTAGGGGTCACATTTCTGCATGGGATTAATTATAGGGCATTGCCTGCATGGTCTAGGGGTCACATTTCTGCATGGGATTAATTATAGAGCATTGCCCGTATGGCCTAGGGGTCACATTTCTGCATGGGATTAATTATAGGGCATTGCCTGTATGGCCTAAGGGTCACAATTCTGCATGGGATTAATTATAGGGCATTGTCTGCATGGTGTAGGGGCCACATTTCTGCATGGGATTAATTGTAGGGCATTGCCTGCATGGTGTAGAGGCCACATTTCTGCATAGGATTAATTATAGGGCATTACCTGCATGGTCTAGGGGCACATTTCTGCATGAGATTAATTATAGGGCATTGCCTGCATGGTCTAGGGGTTACATTTCTGCATGGGATTAATTATAGGGCATTGCCTGCATGATCTAGGGGTCACATTTCTGCATGAGATTATTTATAGGGCATTGCCTGCATGGTCTAGGGGTCACATTTCTGCATGGGATTAATTATAGGGCATTGCCTCCATGGTCTAGGGGTCACATTTCTGCATGGGATTAATTATAGGGCATTGCCTGCATGGTCTAGGGGTCACATTTCTGCATGGGATTAATTAATGGGCATTGCCTGCATGGTCTAGGGGTCACATTTCTGCATGGGATTAATTATAGGTCATTGCCTGCATGGTCTAGGGGTTCCAGATGGAGGTCATCAGCCAAGGTCATCAGGCTTATCCAGCAGCATCTGCAACACAGAACAAACAACATATTATATGTGGCCTGCTCCCTGTTTTCATGGTACCTGTGTATATAGACTTGTCTATCCAGCAGGTACATAGTCTACTAATCAGTAAGAAGCACCTTACCAAGAAGCTTTGGTATAAATCTGACACATGTTAAATATTTTATTTATGGGAACTCCCCAGGTGGCCCACAGAAACTTTATAAACGATGTCCTGGGCATTATGCACCATCTGGAAGTTCACTGAGTGAAACTCATTCCTGCTTATGTCAAAAGAAAAAAGCACTCAGATAGCTGCTGCTCACCCACAAACTTATTTAGTAACACAGCACAGCACACCCAGTAAAAAATAACGCTGAACACAGTTCTCAGTATGTTTTCATCCCAGACTTCATCAGAATGGTTACAAACACAACTCCCTCCCATTTTATACAAAAACCACTTCACCAGTAAAGCAATTAGGACAATAAATCAATTCATTAAGCTTTTTAACCTGCTTAACCCAACCAAGAACTTGCTTGTGAATATAGTGCTTAAACTGCTTAAAATTACTATAAAAATGTCCCTACATATTATTTTATTAAAAATTAATAATCCCTATTTATACACAATCATAAACATTTAATAAAGATCTGTATTAAAATATAAATATACATTTGTATATATGTTGAAACATATTAAACTAAAACATAAAGAGAATGCATATAAAAAAATCAATACTTTGCTGCCATCTAGTGACGTAAAAGTTCAATACATTAACAAATATATAACATCAAAAATCAAAGTGTCAAACTGTCTAAAACCATGGAGTGGTCAGAATCTATATGTTAAAAAAATCTGACTTATTAAAACATTAAAAATCTAACTTATTAAAACATTAAAAAAATTTCCTGAGGGATAGGTTAGGTTTAAATACTTATGTACAAAAATGAATGAATGAATAAATACATACATAGATAGGGTACTAGGTCGCCCTATAATTTAGCTGCTCTTAATTTCAATACAGGTGCAAGGGAGACCATCTCATTAAGCCCTGGACATTTATTTGCCTCAAGGACCAACTGCCAGTACACTTCTCAATATTTAATTTGTGTCTCCCATGGTCCCCCAGAATAGCCATCTGGATTTCCTCTAGCACAAAAAATACAAAAGTAGCCTCTTTGCATGTTAAAGTATGTTTATATAGGGCATTCCTATTATTACCCTTTTTAATGTCATAACTGTGCTCATATATTCTTCTTTTTAAGCACCTTCCAGTCTTTCCTACATAAAAACTGTCACATTTTCCACATAGGGCCAAATATACTAGCCCTTTAGAATCACAGAATAATATTTTGCACTAATGCATCTATTTCTACAAGGGATATAAACAGCTGATTTGTTAATAATAAAAGGGCATTGTGGACAAGCACCACATGTATATGTCCCTACTCTTCTAGATCTTTTTTCTATGCCCTTCTTCTCCAAACATTTTTTAATACTTTTACCCTTCCTGATTACAAATTTTAGGGGGTAGTTCAGTTCAATATTCAAATCTGGAAGTTTGCTAAATGTATCCCACTCCTCCTTCAAAATCATAGTAATGGTTCCTGCATCTCCACTAGAATCCATTATAAAAATATTTTCCACCCTAACATTACTATCAATCACCTGTTGGTTGCCCCTTATCCCACTATTCTCGGTTCCTAAAATAGGTACAAACCTATTACTTCTGTTTTCTAGGACTTCAGTAAAAATTTCATTAATAGTTTTCTCAGGGTATCCTTTATCAAGGAACATACTTTTCATCAGTTCACCTTCTTGTATAAAGTCTTCCTCCTCTGATGTCATTCTACTACCCCTGACATATTGACCTTTCACACCTCTGATGTCATTCTACTACCCCTGACATATTGACCTTTCACACCTCCGATGTCATTCTGCTACCCCTGACATATTGACCTTTCACACCTCTGATGTCATCCTACTACCCCTGACATATTGACCTTTCACACCTCTGATGTCATCCTACTACCCCTGACATATTGACCTTTCACAATGCTCCTTTTTTGTGTAAATGGATGGGAGCTCTGAAAATGTAGAAAGGAATTGCAGTAGGTAGCTTTTCTGTGTATTTTTGAAGTGAACCTATTACTATCATAGTCCATCCCTATATTCACATCGAGGTAATCGATAGAACCCTGTCCTATTTTATAGGTGAACCTTAAAAATTCTGTACTGTTAGTAACGTAGTTCAAGAATTCATAAATTTTTCCTCACTATCTATCCAGAAGAGGCATATATCATCCAAAAATCGTTGATAAAGGACCCAACAGTCCTTGTACACAGAATTAAAAATGAATTTCTTCTCCCACTGCAATGAGAAACATTGTGGACAATGGCTCTAATGTCATTTGCTAACTCATGCTGCTGAACTACTGTTGCTGCTAATCCTAATATCATAACTGACATGTGCAGATCAAATGTCACTGTACAAAACTTGATATGTGTATAGTGCAGTGTGCCTGTTTTATAAATTACTGAAACTGTCCATTTTGAGTGTTGTCATTTGCATATTCCACATGGCTCAGTGGCATGGGTTTTCTCATTTCTATGCCATTGTATGCTCATAAGCAGGTGCTGCTTGCCTTGTTATTTTATCCTTTGCTTGCCAATGCTGACTGTATCCCAAAATTGATAACACCCTTCATATTGCTGCCACTCACACTAATTTGCACTGTGCAAAGTTTCAACTCTCTATGACTCAAGGCCATGGTAATTGCCTCACCATAAAGACTGAACACAACAATGTCACTAATCCTTGGGTTCTCCCTATCCAATCTAATCCCCAATAGTCATAACAAAATACTGGGAATACTTCTATGTCTATCCCATATTTTAAGAGACACAGAAAACTAAGAGCAAGAAAAATCCTATATCAATTAAAGCTATGCAATAAACTGAATCACCTTCTCTGTCTAGAAACATATCTTATTGCAGCCCAAAATATTCTACTTATGAAGCTGTAGTGCGGCCGGCCTACCATTACTGCCCATTCCTCCCCTAAAACACAGATAATAAAAGTTGTTGTTTTGCTCAGCTAACTGATGCTCACACCCATCACTGTGAGCTTTTAAAAATTATACTTTTGACTGCCAGTGACCAGCAGAGCTTCAGCACTCAACTACTCACCTATCTAAAGCCATTAAACTGCAATATCACTCATCCTTATCCTCTAGACATATAAGTAAAATGCCCCACTACTCCTTAAGAAACAGCAGTGATAATAATATTAATCCAAAAAGATCTCAGTTGGGCATACCGATAGGTGAGACAGTTTGTGCTCACCTTCCAAATGCTCTACACAAATCATCTGTCATTGGAAACATTTTTGTTTAAGCTAAACTATCATCTTTTCAATAAAAAAAAAAATAGCAAATTTTTCAGGGATACAGGCTAAAATCAACATTATTCCACCTGCCAGGCATATTCCTACCACTTATATTTTAATCTATCTAGGCAGGTTAATCACAATTAATTTATTATAGCAAGTTACTGATATTAATTTATATTGATGCTACCAAAACTACTGTAGAAAATCCAATACAATAATTGACTGTTACATATCACAAAACGTATTACAGAAATCAAACTTTCTCTCAGCCTAACAAATCCTGCTTATAATTGTATTGTAAATAACCTCTTTCAGTTTCCATTTGTAAGAAATCTACTAAAGTCTGTATGTTACAAATGATTGCTTTTTGCTTTTGTTGTAAAAGTTTGTGTACATTTCAACATTGCTCCTGACAGATTATAAAACAATACTCTAATCCAGGTTAAAGTCTGTAGTTACATTCTCAGTGTCATGTTGGAAACTGCTTTTTTACTTGTCTATATTGTTTTCAGTCTTCCTGTTTGTAAACACTACTGCAAATATTTTATCAAATGTATAGCATATGTATTATTATTATTATTATTATTATTATTATTATTATTATTATTATTATTATTATTGTTATTATTAAACACTTGTTCTTTAGCACTCAGGTCATTGGATGAAAATGGTCTTTTGACCATTTCACCTAACTGTTTACGAAATAGTAAATAAATATATTATAAAATTTGTTGAGCCTCTTGAGATCTAGTCATCCTTGTAATCATTGCACGATGATCATGGAGGTCCCCCAATGCTTAATAAGCAATGACAACCCCCTGAGTACTTACTTCCCTTCACATCATAGCAGTTACTCACTCTTCTTCTTCTTCTTCTTCTTTCGGCTTTTCCCGGTTAGGGGTCGCCACAGCGGATCACCTCCCGCTCATGACTGGCAGTGGAGTTTTACAGTGTTGAGTTGCCAGCCCTGCACCCAACCTTCCACAGAAGGCACACACATGCACACACTCACACCTAGAGCCAATTTAGTGTGTCCAATCCACCTACTGCATGTCTTTGGGATGTGGGAGGAAACTGGCGTGCCTAGAGGAAACCCACGCGACCACAGGGAGGACATGCAGACTCCGCACAGAAGGCACGCCAGCTGAGGATCGAACCGGAGAACCTCTTGCTGTGAGGCGGCAATGCTAACCGCTGCACCACCGTGGCCACATCTAATCATATTTATTTATTCATTAATTCAGTCATTCATTCATTCATTTATAACTAGGTGGACTGATCAGTAAAGGGGTCATTCATGACCTTTTACAAATAATGTTGTTAAGTTTTAAAAAAGGAATCACAATACAATGCAACTAGTGAGAAAAAACATAAATTGGTATGTAATATTTAGTCATTATGACTGCCTTAAAAAAGTAACAGTTAATAATAATAATCAAAGCATGTATAGAAGAGTGTTGTTAAGTTTGCCCATACTGATATCTGTAGGATTCGAATATGAAGATATTTGTTTTGGCAATGAATATAAAAAAAAGATGTTGGTAGCATTTGGAGATATATATGTAAGAGAATTCTGTTATCAGGACTACAAGATTAAGGCTGCCTGGGACAAGCACACCAATAATTAATAATAATGCAGTCGTGTGTTATAATAGGTATAATTCACTATGCTGAAGAAGTAGATTTTTAACAATTGTTTGAATGTAAAGACACTCACAGAGAAATAAATGCAAATAAACCACAATATAGTAAAACACAGGCAGTGATAGTACTGCATTTATTAAGGAAGAATAATCAAAATGTGGGGTCTATATTATATATTCGAACTTTCAAAACTTCGAATCCCATATGTTCAACAACATATGATCGGGGTTTAAAAATTCGAATATATAATAAAACAAAAAAAAACTTACCTTAATGGTGCAGGCAGGGGGCAAGCCCCCCTACACCCCCCACGTGGAGGGCTGCACCCTGCACACCCCCCTTCTTAAATATACCAACTCCAAGATTGCACTTCAGTGCAGAAAAGGGAAATTCTCCCATTCTGCACCGAACTGCGCCATTACGATTAACCTTCGAACTCTTGGAATGTCGATCATATGGTGTCGACCATATGACATTCGACATTTCAAGCATTCCGAGTTCTAATAGGAACCCAAAATGTGTATGTGGTTGATACAAAAAAATGGACAGCAAACATTTTTGTCTTGTAAATTTCAAAAAACAGACTTCATTAAATTATGCTGGACTTAATAAATGATAAGTTTTCTAAGCTCATTTTATGACATGATCAGACTACCAGTTTTAAGTGATTTAAAACTTCATCAAACCATGTGGTTGTTCACTTCCTAATTTTCAGTCTTAAGTGGTTTAAAACTTCATAATGATAGCATTTGATTCAGTGTTAACTATTTCAAAACAAAGTGTGCATGCCTCCATGCCAACTAGATAAAGGTAAATATAATAAAATAAAAATAAAATTGTAAAGGTCTACTTTTGATAATGCATTTAAAATTAATGCATTAAGTTATCCTTCTTCCACATAAGCATCTAATACGAACTGCCAATGGCACTTCATGTATTCAAGGGCATTGTTTAGACCCCCCCCCCCTCTAATGGACATGGTATATTGGCCATATACATAAACTACTCTTTAATCCAATAGCAAACACCTTCCATTATACTGAAATGGGTTAGGACTTATAATAGTTTGGAATGTGCCACAAAACTAAAGGCATTTGCAAGGTCCACCAGTATTTGACCTGTTGATTTGCCATTCCTCATACTGGAGTATATATTATATGAGAAAGTGAGAAGGGCTGTGCTGACTCTTTGGATCTTTTTACGAGGTCCATGCTGGTTTGTCTTAGTAATCATTTTACTCGAGGTATATATCAGATTTGAGGGCAGAGACATTTGACGTACTTCTGAAAGTTGTACAGGAAACATTTGCCTTTTTTGATAGGGTAACAATTATGATAGATTTTCAAAGTTTGGAAGATTATCCTGTGAGTAGAGAGGCATTCATTATTTGGAGTAAGACATCAGTTATAAATGTACTGCATATTTGTATATATCTGGACAGGAACTATCTGCACCACAGTAATAATGAGATTTCAAGGATTTCAAACATGTATTTTTGATTTGTAAATGTTGTAAATGGATGGGTAATTAATGGGAGTGGACGTAGGTACTGGAGTTGTGAGGTATTGGGCAGTTTTGATTTGGTTAGTTGGATGTTTGTACATTATGGGTAAATGCAACATTTGTAAAGTTTAATTTTTATGCACTTTAATCAGCAGTAGTTACAACACATTAAAAATCCATTTGACAATAAATACTTACTCAACCAAATGGCCATTATACAGACATGTATATTTGTATGCTACTTAACTATCAAAGTAAATCATTTTCACCTTTTGCCTCATCTTTAGTATTACAGAGTGTAAATTACTGCCAAATTTGAAGCAGAGTCTCTATTTCATGTGTATTTTGATACTAATCATTCATAGCATCACAGCAAAAATCTTTGTCATTAAATATTTCCTTAAATAATCATACTATACAAATATTACAATCACAAGTATCAGATCTGTAATATATAATCCCTGAGCAAATACTTGCAAAATAATAAACGCAATCATTAGCATTTACTCAGCTATTCAAAAATTACTTGGTAAACTAAAATCAACAACCCTAGCTGCTGATAACCTTCCCACTGAATATCTAAAAATTGCTGCAGATGCAATAGCCTTCCATCTCCATTCTGATTAAGCAGTGAATAGCTGAAAACTATGCCCCTCCATCAAGAAAAAATGAATTCAAAATAGCCCTTCACAAAGGGGGTGCACAAACGGAACTAACAAACTATAGACTCATGGCAATCTTATCACCTCTCTCAAACATTCTTGACAACTGTATCTGTTGACATCATGTAACTAAGCACAATATTCTCTCCAAGTTCCAGCATGGGTTTTATGTTTTTTTCGACATTTCTGTTCAGGTTTTTTCATATTGTATATTTTATATTTTGTAAGGATGCATGATATTTATGTCTGCTTCTTCATATTTTATGCCTTTAATAACCTTTAATAATTTTTAACTGTTTCCTTGTTTGTGGATATTGCTTATATACCTGGTCAGTTGAGGGCGCCCACTGCTATAAAACAATGTTTTAAGACAATATTTTTACTTGATTCTATGGCAGCAAGTCTAGGCAAAGTTTTTTAACTTAGTCTTTTAGTTGAGTATAAAAAATATAAATATCTGGATCTACTTCAGAATTTCGACAGTCCGGAATGCCGACTTTCATATGGCAGACACCATATGATCGACAGTCCAGAATGCTGACATCCTGAAATAGAACCACCACCCACCTGGAAACAAGCAAGCCCCACTGCACCCCCCCACACCCCCTGCTACTTACTTATTCTCACTCCAAGATCGCACTACAGTGAGGAAAGGGGAATCTGGCAGTCCCGCACTGTAGTAGGATCTCCACTATCAGTTGTCGGCCTTTTAAACATTCGAACATATGGAGTCGGCCATATGAGTTTCGAAAATTTGAAAGTTCGAACAACTGAAGGGGACCCATATATATATATATATATATATATATATATATATATATATATATATATATAGATATATAGATATATAGATATAGATATTAGTTTAAGTACATAAATGTTTTAGATTTTATACGTTAAACTCCTGTAAAGGAATATGATTGGGTTATTGTGCTTTGTTTTGATTTTCTTTCCATTCTTGTTAAAAAACAGAGCTTGGAGTAATCATGTGATGGTTTATGTATCATATGACCCTAATAGAGGGCTTTTTAAAACACAGAGTGTTTTTGAGTAATATTGTCTGAAGAAGTTCAAGTATGTTATTGGGACCAAAGTGCTTACAATAAATGTATTGTGTGTAAACTTGGTTCTACGCTTCTCCCTTGCTTCGTTTTCCCTCATACTATTTCATTAACTCTCAAACTGTCACTTTCTCTCTGCCTTCTCCTCATTCACTAGCTCTTTACTGTCTGTCTTTCCTGTTATATCATCAGTCTACTTTTTCTTTTATTCATAATGTTAAATCAAATTACTGCTATCTGTGTCTGCAGTTACTACCATACAAGAAAACACTTTCAGTTTGATTTCTTTACTTACATACATTGAACAGGTATATACAATGTTTCTCTTTATTTCATTCTCTAGTGATATTTAACGAGTGCATTTACATTTTCCTGTTATCAGTACACATCTACTCTCTTTATTTGTATGCATTTGTATGCAGGAATATATACTGTTCCCGTAAAATGTGCTGTATGTATAAAAATGTTTTTACTTTTATGTTATATATGTAATTTAATTGTCGAGCTTTTCTCCCTGGACTCTGCCGTAAATAGTTTTTTGCCCAGTTGAACTTTCTTGGGTAAAAAGACAAATAAATAACTTATCTCTCTTAATTCTGTTGCACTATACATTTCATTCATTTATTTTGAACTTACGTCTAGTATAAACTGGCCTCAACCATCAGTGTTTTAGGCAATTTAAGTATTCCCGTGTTGTTCCAACCTACTTTTGCAAAGAACTTGGAGAAGTCAGAGGTCTGTATTTCCTATGATTAACTGATTGATTGATTGATTGATTGATTGATTGATTGATTGATTGATTGATTGATTGATTTTCGGATAGTCTGGCTGGGCAAGAAAAGTCCCTTTCAGTGGAGGCCTGCAGAGAAAACCTCTTAACAGTGAGAATAAAAGTACATACAGGAATTTTCTAATTCATAGACTCCTAAAGAAAACATTACAATAAAGAGAGAGACAACATACAATAATGGCCTAATATTAATGCCATACTACATTAAGAATGCAAATAACAGAGAGTAATGGCCTAATATGTAAAATTCTAAGGATGCATGATATTGATATAAGGAACTTTGTAAGGTATTCAATTTATCCACCATTAAAATAGTGTAACTTATGTTAGGAAATGGAGGAAAATGATGGTTATGGGGAGAGATGATAAGAAAACACGTAATTTAGGAAAATTGAGGAAAAGTGAAACATTTGTGGAGAAATGAGCGTATGTGCTTAATTTGGCTATCTCTTCCACCCAAACTAATCTTTTTAGTATTTTCTTTACATGTGCTATTTTTTCACTCAACAAAATATTCTTACTCAAATAATTTATTATATAACTTATTCTATACTTTAGTAAAATCTTGCCCACATGGTCCAAAATATCTTTATTGTACTCTCAGTACATTTTCTTTCCATATATCAGCTATTATTTCATAGGTTCATAGGTAGGTACTAGGCTATCTGCCCGATGGCATTTATAAGCCTAGCCAGAATGTGTTGGCTTTCACCGCCCCCTTAGATTAGTTCCCTGTGCCTCTGTCCAGCAGAGCCACTGAAGTGATCCCCGAGGTAAACTTTCTGTTTCCCATCCACTCATCAAGGTTTCTTCTGAAGAGTGTTAGCGAGGAGCTCTGCCTAATGTAGATTGAGATCTTGTTCCAAAGCATGGGAAGTCTCTGGGACAGGAATCTATCCCTCCAGCACATCCTATTTATTGTTGTAGTAAGGTTTAGATCCCTAGAGCGTGTAGCTCGAGGGGATAAGGTTTTCTTTAGGTGGAGCATGTCCATCAATTCTGGGTTGGACATGGCCTTGTATGGCAAGCAGAGATCACCTCTGAGTAGGCGGTATGCAACCGAGAAAAGTTGGAGTTTCTTCAGTCAAGCTGCATAGGGCATCTGTTTGAGGCCAGTGATCCTCTTGGCGAGGTACTTCTGTGGTCTTCCCAGCCGTTGCAGGTGTCTTGTCAGGTGCATCCCAAATGGGGCATTGTACTCTATGATGGGTCTGATGAGTGATGAGTAGAGGGGCAGAATGATCTCTTTTGATCTGGATGTGAACCCTTTTGTGATTAGATGGGTCACGTAGAAGGATTTTCTAACCACTTTGGCAATGTGATTATCAAAGGTGAGATTACTATCTACTTGGGTCACCAGATCCCTTATTACGTCTTCCATATTTAGGGGACTACCACCTATGAGGTAGTTTGTGGGTACTTTGTTTTTTCCAAAGGGGATGACTATGCACTTTTTGGCATTTAGCTTGAGGCCATGATTTTGACACCAGGTATCCATCTCAGTGAGACCCTTTTGGAGGATGTCTGTGTCAGCCGGAGAGTCAATTATAGCCCCTAGTTTGCAGTCATCTGTGAACTTGGTCAGCCATAGTCCTCCTGTGCTTGCCTGTACCGCTGAGAAGTATATGCCGAACAGGAGGGGTCCTAAAACTGAGCCCTGGGGAATGCCACTTGTAACCAATTTAGAGTCGGACCTAGCTCCCGCAACTCTTACCATGTGGGTTCTGTCCATGAGCCAGTTGGCAACCCATCTTGTGACATAGGGGTTTATGTTCAGGCTCGTGAGCTTGTCTATAATACCAGAATGGGGAATGGTGTCAAAGGCCTTAGCGAGGTCTAGGCAGGCTGTGTGTACCACCTTTCCCTCGTTTATAGCTTTGGTAACTGTCTCAAAGAAGTCCACCAGGTTTAGAAGGCATAATCTGCCCTTATCAAAGCCAAACTGGGTAGGGTCCAGTGTTTGCAGGTTCCCAATGTCTCTGTTAATGAGTCCCATGATGATGCGCTCCATATCCTTGCAGACCAAGCTAGTCAGGCTTATAGGGCGATAGTTCCCGGTGTCTGTTGTGGCTCCACCTTTGTGGAGTGGAATAACTGTTGCTGTGCGCCACTCTATGAGTATGTAGCCTGTGGAAAAGCTGAGTTTGAACAGTGTGTTTAGGTGAGGGGTTAGTTCGTCTTTGAGCTCATGTAGGATGCAGCCTGGGACACCATCTGGTCCCATTGATGCTGTGTTTTTGGCTTTGGAGAGGGTTGTTTTAACCTGAGTGTCTGTGATTTCAGGGACACTACATTCTTCTGGTATGGTTATGGGCCCTTATGGGGGTGAGGGGGGGGTGATGTTTGTGCTGAACTTGTCTGCCAGGATGTTGGCGATATCGGTTGATTCAGTGTATTTTGTGCCATTCTGCACTAACTCCGAGCAGATATGAGCATTGCCACTTAGATTCTTGACATAGCTAAAGAATACCTTGGGGTTATCTTTGGAGTCCTTGGCAATTTTTCTTTCAAAGCTCACCTTGGATGATTTTATGAGGGATCATAGTTTCTTGCTGATACTCATCAGGGATGTCTTCCCTTCTTGGGATTTTACTCTTTTCTGTACTAGTTTCCTCCTTCTATTGTATAGCTTGTTTATGGCAGGAGTCCACCAGACTGGTTTCCTTTTTTTGGAGGAGTGAGTCTTGGTTTTGCTTGGGATGGCACGATCCATGCATTCTTGTAGCTGCCCATAGAATGCATTAGTAAAGGATTTTGCAGCTTGGACAGTGTTATCCTTCAGCATGGGGGCTTTGAAACTTTCCACCTCGGTCTTAAGTAATGTGAAGTTTGATTTTGAAAAGTTTTTCACAGTGGTTTTCTTATCCAGGCATGGGGGCGGAATATGGATATTCAAAGTGATTTGTTTATGGTCAGATCTAACCAGCGAGGGGTTGACCTCTAGTGTGGAGCACCGGTCGCCCATGTTGGTGATGACTAGGTCGAATATGTTGTCACCTCTAATGGGAGTGTTGACCAGTTGAACCAGGGCGTTTGAGTTTATAAATTCTAGGAAAAGTTGGGCAAGGGAGTTAGTACTTGAGTAGTTCTCCCAGTTAATGTTTGGGTAACTGAAATCACCCAATATTAGGGTGTTTGGTAGGACCTTTAGGTTTCCCAGTGTTTCCAGAAACACTGAATGGGGGTCCTGGGACATGGTGGGTGATCTGTAGCAAGCTACAATTTGAATTGCAGTTTTACCCGTTGTTAGTTGCACGTAGATGAGCTCTGAAGCATTGTGCTGTGCCACTAACCTGGAGTTGTGGGTATCCTTGATGAAAATGGATACGCCCCCGCCTTTTGTATTTTGGTTTGGGTTCTGTGGCCGAAATGTATGGTATGAGTTGTAGCATGGTAGTGCTGGGGTGCTCTCTGGAGCCTTAAACCAGGTTTCTGTTACTGCACATATATCGATGTTCTCCATACTGAGGAGTGCCTCGAGTGTGTGCATTTTGTGGTTTAGACTTCTGGCATTGAGTAGCATTACCCTCAGTTTTTTGTTACTTGTGCTATTTATGGTGGTGGGTTTGTCTTTTGAGCCTTGCCTAAAAAAGGCACTATGGAGGTGGCAAGAGCCTTGGTCAGTATTCAAAAGCCTAAGGGTGACAGGTGCAAGCCGTCTCTAGCGAAGCAGCGTGGCTTGTCGAGCATGTCATCCCAGGCAGACAGACACTGGATCCCCTTTGAATGACACCAGAAACTTAGCTAATTGTTGAAATTGAGAATTGTTTCTTTATACTGCGGTGGTGCTGCTGCGGTAGCATTGTCGCCTCATAGCAAGATGTTTTCCCATTCGATTTTCAGCTAGCGCGTCTTCTGTGTGGAGGCATTCGTGAATGGGGCATGCCTTCGTTGAAGGTTGTGCGTCAGGGCTGGTAACCCAGTACATAAAAATCCACTACCAATCATTAGCGGACCAGAGTTCCACTGTGGCGACCCCTAACCGGGAAAAGCCGAAAGACACAAACAAACCGTAGTATCATTCTTGGTGAGGGCAGGATGCTACTCAGGGTCAGGGTCATACCGGCCTGGGCTAAGTGATCAGAGAGCTCTTCCATGTCTCTTTTCATGTAGTCCAGGAGGTATGGCTCAGGTCATTCACACCAACATGGACAATGACAGAGTCATATTTGTACTTGTTCTGGAGTGATCTGAGCGCTTGTGTTATGTGGCGGATCCTGGCACCCGACAGGCAGCTAACAGTAACCTTCTCCTTATTCAGCCTATAGAGTCACCTATTACTATTATGTTGGGTATGTTATTTTGCCTTAAGGACTGTGAATGCATGGCACACTGGTTTTGTAAAGTATGTGTTTCATGGTTTATGTTGGGGAGTGGAGGTTGCTTGGATGTTTGCTTTGGAGGTCTCCGTTGGTTTTGCAGATTTTTATTTAGAGCCTCTGAGTATGCTTTTATGTATTTATGTGTGTTTTTTGCTGGTGCTGTTTTAATGGGTCTATGTAAGACTGGTGGTGTGATGCAAGTATTTCCCTTCTCCTCTTGATTGTCTGATCCAGTCTTGGGTTGAGAGAACTTAGCCTCTAGTTTGGCTGTATAATTGCATCTCTCGCATGTATTAGTGTTTGGTGGTAGGATGGGGAGGCTGTCTGTGTACATGAGGCAGGTGTAACATTGCCTCAAAATGCTCAAATTCACCAGTTGGACTGAAAAGTACACCTGAAAATGCCCTTTGGACATGCCTGGATAGGTACAGTGAACTGTTTTACTGGATGGATGGTAAGGTCAAATAGAGAGCCTTGTCCTTCTGTACAGTACAGGAGGGTCTAGTGCTAGGGTTTATAATTGATTGCTATACATTTTGAGCAAGTGCTGGGCTGAGAAATGAATGGCTTGAGTGCTTAAGCTGAATGTTTGTCTATTTCCAAGGGAAAAATTGAAGACACTTTGAGGAGCCGGGAATAGTTTTACCCTAGCTAACCGGTGCTGCCAGGTGCGCAAACCCGGGCAAATGCGGTATTTATAGCAGGGAAATGAAAGAGATAGAAATTAGCCCAAAATGGCCAATAAACTACTAATTTCTGGGCTGAAGCCACTCCTCCAGGGACAGATAGGCTGTTCACAGCTCCCCTCTCTCATAGGTGAACAGAGAAACTTCCTTCTATCCAAGCAAGGTATGGGCAAACACAGAGATTTGTAACACAGCCCTGAATTCAGCACTAACCTGAAAACTGGACTATACTAGCTTAGAAAATAAAGCAGATACACTAAAAAAAACAGTTTAAAAGCACAGAAAAGGATACTTATTGTTATATATCGCAGATCAGAGTTGTAGTCAATGCCCCTACTAATAAAGTAGGAAGAAACACAAATACAGTAAAAGCAGATGAATAAAGTGCAATTTATATATATATATATATATATATATATATATATATATATGTACATACATATATATATATATATATTATATATATATATATATATATAAAACAATAGAAAACAAACAAACTGATTTAAACAAGTTACCCAATTAACCAGAAAAAAGCTCAAAACTGAGCCCTGTTCCAGCAGTCTTCAATCAGACTAGTTCTAACTGCACACCCCTGCTTACTAGGGTGCAGGGGAACCTTCTCCAAAAAAAGATGGCCTGGATCAGTGCTCAAGTTATACAAACAAAGCTAGATTCCGCAGGCCTGAATCTGGTCTATGCTACAGCAACAAGGTGCACCAATTTCAGAAAGAAACAGTTCAAATAAGCAGGCACAATAAACCTGTGACCAGAAATTCCCAGCTCAGAAGGGTAGATTCCAGCCTCTCCTCCCACAAGAGTGCAGACCACAAACCTTCTTAATGTAGAATAACTGGCCTGAAGCCCAAGTGCTTAAGCCAGAACTAATACACGTTTAGAATAGCAGACAATGGGCCTTCAATCAGCAATTCCCAGCTTAGAAGGATGTAAGCTACCTGTCCTGCCACAACAGTGCAGACCACAAACATTCTTAATGTAAAACAGTCTCTATGAAGCCCAAGTGCTTAAACCAAAAGACTTAGAATACCACTTACAATTTAATCAGGCTACTACCAAGCAGTAATGCAGCAGAATAAATAAAACTGAGTATGTTTAAGGAAAGCAAAATAAAGTAGGAGAAAACACAAATACAGTAAAAGCAAATGAATAAAGTGAATTTTTTTTAAGTGCAAGAAGAGAGGAAGGAAGAACCTAAGTGGGCTGGCCTTCTCAAATCTTCTCTCTGTATTAAGTAGAATGAACACTAGACTCAGAATATGATCTAACTGTACTCGGTTAAGTGAGCAAATGAGATGGACCCAGGAGGAGTGTTCTAATACAGACTTACAGGCGGGGCGGGCCATTCCAGAGCCACCAACACTAATACCAACACAGGAACAGGAAGGGAGGGTGGGGAACTAACTGCAGAGAGACACACAGCACACTGTTCAGTGAAACACACAATTAGGAAACAGAAAACATGAAAATACAGTACTTTTAAAACTGCAAGTTTGTACTTAACAGAAGACTAAAATTCACTACTGCAAGTTTCATTTAGCTTCAGCTTGTAATGCCGATGTTTGTAGCCAAGCAAGTCTCTCAGGAGTTGAACTTTCTAAGTTCACTCGGCTAACACCTAGCCATTAGTAAGGGACAATTATTTTACAAACCCTAACTGCTGTGTCAGAAATATTGTAGGGAGTGACCCAGGTATCTAAAGGATTTTTCTTAAGAATATCTAATTAAGTCTTAAAAGCCATTCATACCTATAACTTTAAAATCACCCTGCACTGTATGAGGCAAAACTATACATCTTTGTTCTGAGTATATCTAGAAGATATTTGAATTCCATTTCTCCTAAAAGACTGTCAACACCAAACATTTTTTAAGTTTTAAAATATTTGACATCATGTGTCCAGCATCCACTGAGAGAGAAAAAACATACCTAAATATGAAAACTGCTTTTACTGTTTCCACTTTCTCATCTCTTAAGATCATGATTATCTTGTTCCTTCTACCTTAATTATAAGTTATCAGCTACATCTTAACAATCTTTATTGGTAGATTTTGTGTTATTATATATTCATCCATGTACTGAATTTTTTTTCAGAGTCTCATATGAAGTAGCAGTTAATGCTACACCATCTACATACCTTGTTACAGGACAACATTTCTTATTCCATTTTTCTCCTCTCCTAGGTCTTCTATTTTCCAAACAGACTATAGTAAGAATAAGAAACCACTATGAAGTAAGCAAACATACCTGCCTGACATCTTCATTTGTGTCAGAACATGCCAAGAGATGCAATTTCCTTGAGATTTTCTCATTTGCCCAGGCTGAATCATGCAGAGCTGAAAGTACGCTGACAAAGTATCTTAAAAAGATAAACAGCATATTTGACCAACATTTGAATTTCTTAATATTATCAAAAGCAGATTTCAGGTCAAACAACAGTAAATATACTGCTTGTTTCCTTAACTTTGCATGATCCTGTATAATATGTTACAGTAACAGACGTGTCCATTATTGACCGGTTTGCTATCTAGGTAAACATGCTTCAATACAGAGAAAACTTACCAATATGATCTTTCAAATGTTGTAAAAATAATTGAGGAAAAGATCTTTAAAGGAGTGTCCATAAATGGGTTTCCCTATGATATGCTGAGAACCAACTGCCCACAGTATAAATGGGTAAGTGAAATTAGCTGAGCAGATACACTCACTGAAATACATTAAAATATGACTGCATGTCAACAAACAAAGGAGTAAAAAATGGTGTCCTGTGCTTCAGTCAGATGGCTCCTGACCATCTGTTCAGCTGTTTTGTACTGTCTGTCCCATCTTTAAGCTCTGTAAAACAGAAATATCTATGAACACCACATAGAATAAAACAGCTCAGAGTCAGGGATGGATGTTAAAAGATCTCATGTATACCTATAAGCTGTTATAATAACTGGTTTTGCAGCATTGAGCATGTCTAAGCGATATGACATTGAAAAAGATATTGAATGATACATGGTGCTGGGTCACTGCTATTCTTGGTGATGTGCCAGGCTACATCCTCCCAACTAATGAATCAGATACAAATCCAAAACATAGTGAGGGAAAAACTGTGACATCTCAGGTAGTTGCAGTATACGTAGACATTTAGTTGTGACAACAACAGGATTTGCACAAACATGCTTTTTCTGAAGGAGACGATGTGCAAAACTCATATTTTTCACTATTAGTGTCTGCCACCCTCAACTATGTGTGAGATGACCACAAAGCTTGTATGAAATAGCCTGCAAACATAAGCCAGTGTTCTTCTGCAAACTCAGGAACAGGTTTTAAACACTGCACTTATCAACTTAAAAATCTGTTAGACTAACAGATTTGCCAGTAACATGCATTTTCTGAGAGATAAGCAATCTAAAACTCAGTTGTCTGCTATTAGTTCATGACCACCATCCTTTATTATAGAACATATATCCACAAACTTACAAGGAACAGACTAACAGTATGAGGCACAATCTGGGACCTTCTGCGAAAGCAGGGATACTTGAAAGGTATGGCAGTTATAATACCATAATTAGTACCAGGCCAAGCAACAGGAAGTAGGAACATCAGACACAGTTCCATGATAGGCTGTGTATGTTTATACAGTGCCTCTGCTGGGGATTGATGAGTCATATATTTGCTGACACACAATCATATTTCCACAGTCCATGCTAGAGTGATCTACTTTGGTTTTCAGCACTTAAGTGTGTGACACTGCACTCACAACAAGGCAAGAGTTGCACTCTGGAGTTTGCTTCTTTCAGCCTCCACTAGCCATTGGTGTGCAAGTGTGTGCAAAAGGCAATGCTAAACAGCACAGGGAAGATATTACCCAACTCTGTCAAATGTTGCAGTTAGATAGTGAGGGCAATAGACTGCTCCTGAAGACATGAAAGACTCAGCTCTCCTTGTCACCCACTGTCTTTACAGAAAAGTGTTTCCTGAAATACCTGGTTATGGAAAATAAAAGAAACAAACCTAAATTAGCAATTAAATAAGATGTCCTGGCATAACAGAGTCATATCACAGCCTGTATCCCTTCTCTGGAACAAAATTCCACTACATGTCAAGCAAACTAGCACCATTGTCACCTGCAAGGTAAATTTAGATAATTAGCTGGGCAGCCATAAATTTTCCCTGCAGTCTGTCTTATGCTGCCCTCATCAAAGCAAGAGGGTTTTGCATGTGGTATGCTGACTTATAATATTTTGTATAGCAATAGCTAATACTTACTAATGAATCAATCAAAACATGAAGACATCCCAGCAGTACAAAGGTTAACTACTTGATAAATAACATTGACTAATATATGTGTTTGGTCAGAATTTACCTTTAACACAAGGGTTGGCACCCATAGAATTAATTATTTAATCAGGGTGCAGGAGGTAAAGTATGCTTATGGGGGAGTGGTGGCAAGACCCTACATGAAAAAATATGCTAATCACTTGTCTTACAGTCAACTCCACTTTTTATAGAAACACTTTGTGTGTAGTGTTAATTACACTGAAATCAGTAATACTGTCATATGTTGATTTAGAAAGTAACTAAAGAAACAGTTGTAACATTCTTCTGCACAGCAATACTTGAAATGATGTTCAGCTTTGAAGTGTACTGTACTCAGGAATCCATCCACATCTCCTTTATTTCCCATTTTTGCACCTGGAGTCAGGGTGATACTTCAGTGGTGACAATCATCTAGAGCCAATGTTCACAACATCACATGGCTAGACCTGCCATGGCGGTTCTTCCATACCACACACATTGTCAGTTTAGAGTGTCTAATCCACCTATTGCAGGTCTTTGGAATGTGGGAAGATACTCGCACAAACAAAGGGGGTTCATCCAGACTTTGTACAGAAGGCAACCTAGTTGAGAGTCGAACCGAGGAGCCTCTTGCTGTGAAGTGACAACTCTATCTCCTGCACCACTGTGCCACAGTTAAGATGATAAAACTAAGAAGTTTGGAAAGAATAGGTAATTTACTGGGTGTATTAATTAACAGCTGACAAAGAAGATAATTTATTCACTCTTCCTACACAAATTATTTTCGTTGCAGCAAGTGTCTCTTGAAGACTTACAGAACAGAGGAATGTTATTTACATTCGTGAAAATATTGACCTCTAGTGGTTAAATGTGGTACTCACATCAAACATTTCCAAGAGTCCAATTTTTCACACACATATTTAGTGGCAGAATAGCTACCAGCTGGTACCAGTAGGCAATGAAGCTATAAGTAATAGCTGTGGGTAAAAATCATAGCAAAAACAAATCATAAAAAAATAAATGTCAAATGAACATAAACAATTGCAGAATAAAAATAACTCTGCAGTTACTTTGAAGTTAAGAGCAAGCTTTAAACGTGATTTAAAGCCGAGGATGGCTTACCTCTGGATAGTGAAGGATAAGAGAGCAATGACATAGAAAAGGCAGATGGCTTAAAAATGCACAACAGGAACATATCTCCCACTTTCAGTCTTATTTACTGGTTGACTGTTTAGCTTGGATTAGTACTTGATTAATTTACATTTATTCCAGTCTAAATTAAAGGTAAGTAACAAATGCATTTGAAATAATTTAACAGAAAAAGCTATACTGAACTTGTTTGGCTTAGGCTGAAATCTTGTTACATGGTATTTCTTTTTCCCCCTGTATAAGCTCCTTTCATGCCCCTTTTCTGCTCCCGGATTAGACTCCACATCATATTTCTAGTTACCTGCAAGGCTGAAGAAATTCAAATATATATAATCCCCCTTCCTAATACAGTACCACTCAAAAATTCAATGCAAAGTATGAGTCTGTGAGATCTCATACTACCTCAAGACAGACAAGTTCCATTTTGTCCAATTTAAGTCCTATTTCATAGCCCATTGGATCAGTCTTTGGTGACAGAGCAAGGAAGAGTTCATCACAACTTCCATATGACCTCAAGGTAATCCAGATTTCATCTCAAATACCAAACTGCCAGAGAGTGCAGTCACAGCATCCCTGCAATCAGTTATATTGCATAGGAAGGGTTGCGGAAGTGTGCTTGCTTGTGGAAAGGTTGGCTAAATCCCTAAAGGAATTCCCTTACTATTTGTGAAAGTTTGACAATGTTACTGAATCTAGTTTTAAAGCTAGCAGACAATAAAAGGGTTGATCTGCATAGCAGCATATGAATAATACAGTGTTGGTACTACTGTTAAGCCTTTATGCATCGCTGCAGTAGCATTACTGAGCAAAAACCACAGTACTTATTGTGGACAAATTAAAAGGAAATCTAAAAATGTATATAATTGTTCAATCGCTATTTGCTGGCTACAGGTCAGAAATAATAGTAAAACAATCAAAAGTCATACAGCCTTCTTTTAGTAAGATATTTTAATAAAGATCAGGATATGTTTCACAAATATGTAACATACTTCACTATACAACTGTAATTTAGCATTCTCTGTTTTAACATAAATCCCAAAAATAGTTCATTAAGCTTTGAAAGTCATGAGCCATGAATTTGTGTTGCTAATGTGTTTGTATGGGTCAGAGTTTTTTTATCTGGGTCTCCTTGTATTTTTATAAACTTTATTGCAATCATCAAAACAAAAATGTGGGATTGGCAGCATTTTGTTCAATAATTATCTGATTACTTGATTATTTTCAAGTTCGTGGAGAAGCTGGACCTGTACCAGCACTCAGTGGGTACAGAGCAAAAGAACAAATGCTGGACAGGGTGTCAGCCCATCACAGCAGTCATGCACATACATAACATGCACACCTATGGGCAGTTTGGAAGATCACCAGTTCACTTATGGCACATATTCTAAACATTGTGCTCATAAAGTGCATTTTCCATGTTTTTTTAGTTAGCTGTTACTATTGTGATGACTTATTCTTCATATATAACATGACACAATGTTATATAGACTACAACAGTGCCCACAGTGTTGTATAGACTATAGTAGTCCCCACAGGGTTGGGATAATGCCCAATATAATTACAGACTAAACATGTAACTGGATTCCTAATAAAATGACATTTTCAGTTCCGCAAAGCTGTAACGGGCAAATTGAGATTTCGGACATGTTCATTTATATCATATTCATTAAATACATTAAAATGATGGATGATTTCTTCTCACCACTCCAGGTTTATGCACCTTAAAGAAGAGTATACTTTTAGCGAGGGTGCCAGCAGCATAGGGGATAAGAGGCTTTGACCCTCATATCAGATAAATAGACAGAATAAATGCGAACAACTGTACATTACTGTGAGATTACTTTTTTTAATTTGGGTAAATGCACTAAGCAAAATGCCTCTTTTAAAGGGCAATGTAGGAGCACTAACAGGTCAAGTAACCTCCGCAGAGTCACACGGCAGACAAATAAAATGGAGGGAGTCAAACTCAACATTACAAGATGAAGGTTATGGCCAGGTCAAAATCTTTCTACACTAAACTGCAAGACACTTTATATTTCCTTGCATTGAAACATAGTTGCCAACCCTCTGCTCATCCCCTTAACCTACCCAGGTCTCCCCTTAACCTACCCAGGTCCCTCTGTTAAATGCCAAATGTCTGCTCCAATTTTAGCACCATAAGCAAAAACATTAATCTGATTAGTCCCATGTACAAAGTCTGACATGTGCATGTTACAGAATACTGGTCCTATTGTAGACCCTTTCATACCAAACCTGTCAGCGTCAGTAGGTAACACACTCACCTTTGGTGGTGGAAGACCAAAAGATTGTGGGCTCTATTCCCCAATCATATATTTGGATTAATTTTCTAGTACTGATATTGCAGTCCAGCATAAGGCAGTGCTGCACTCCTGAATGTGTCGTCTTTCAGATGACATGTTAAACCAAGGCCACAACTACCTCAGCAGGTGATAGGTCAGGTAGATGTAAATGAACATGTGTCTCCTATCAAAAAGACTAATAGAATTTCCTCTAGGGTCTTAGCCAAACTTCCCCAAGATCGATACAATTATTACTTCAGGCCTCCCCTGAAAAGGGTCCACTGGTCTAGTGGGACACTTCTGGTCAACCAAGCATAAAATAAAACCAAAAATACTTACCTCAGCAGTAAAATCAGAACAATCACCCTGCTCACAAATGCTAACCTTTGCAGATCACACAGGACCAGCGTAATGTGAATGGCAGACATGCACCACTCAGAGTCATGGTCACTCAATTTTGTCAGTATCACTGTTGAGCCAAATTGCTGTTTTTTGTATAAAAGTAAAGTGCATTGCATTACAATAGTTCAGAAAAATACAAGTGCATAAGTCACTGTTATAAGGCACAAAGATGACATCAGGTAAAGATATCTGTTCTTTCAGGTCTGTATGCTGATAACACTAAAATGCAATCCCACTTGTTTGAAATTGAAATAAGCAGAAATATAAAAGTTCAGTGTCATACAAGGAAACATACATAAACACCAAACATGTATATTAACTTCAGGTCACACAGACTATTGTATAAGCTGTATGACATTAATCTTCTATGCATAATTAGGGAGTGCACTCACCTGCAAAAAAAAAAAACTTTTGAGGCATTTATTAGTTATTTTTCCTCTAAGTTTATTACAGCACTAATAGGAAGTCATATTGTGGGTTTCTGGGATTGGAGTGAAGAGTTCTGCATAAGAGAGAGAGCGAGAGAGAGAGAGAGAGAGAGAGAACATAAGCTATCATGTGCTTGATATAGGAAATAAATATATGATTAAATAAGATATCTTGACAAGAAATGACACCAGGACCTGAAGTGTCATCATGCTGTTAGGAATCATGCCCAGATCATGGAAATGACAGGCAAATTCCAGGACATAATACAAATGAAAAATAATGAGAGAAAGGAGCAGAACATGTGATGGATTAATGGTGATATTACATTTCTTCATTTTTTATCAGGATTAGTTTCAGATGACTAGTTTTCCAAAAACCTCAAAATGGTGTAGAGTTTGGATTATCAGGAGAAAAAATAAATGACAGATGCCATGGATATGCATCTAGCTTCTGTGAATTTTTCACTCTGGCTGCCTTCTAGGGCATGTACTACATAGCTTGCAACTTCCTGTAGCTAGGTGTTAGCACTTCCTGTAGCTAGGTGTTAGCACTTCCTGTAGCTAGGTGTTATCACTTCCTATAGCTAGGTGTTAACACTTCCTGTAGCTAATCGTTATCACTTCCTGTAGCTAGGTGTTATCACTTCCTGTAGCTAGGTATTAGCACTTCCTGTAGCTAGGTGTTATCACTTCCTGTAGCTAATTGTTATCACTTCCTGTAGCTAGGTGTTAGCACTTCCTGTAGCTAATCGTTAGTGTGTTTATATTCTCCATAGACGCCTTTCTTTTCCTATTCCTCTTCTTCCTTACACTCATCCCTGCTACTTGGTTTCCTTGTCTTCCTCACTGCTACTTTGTATTTAATTTCCAATCATTCTTGTACACTATACGATAATACATTGTATTTTCTATAACTATTTTCCATCAATTGCATTTACATCCAAGGAATGTCTTACCATTTCCCAAATGTTTCTGTATTCCAAATGTCTCAACTTACATGTTATTTCCTGTTTATTTTTTTACTCATCTGTATGCCTACTTCTCCTTTATTGTAATTTTGACACCTTTAATCACTCATTTTAATTGTGCTATTGTATCTTTGTGGGTTTTCTTCTTATCATAACTATACTTAATTGGATAACCTGTATAGCTGAAGTTTTTCTCCCTGTGTCTCCACTGAAAAAGGGCCTGGTGCCTAAACAGACTTTCCTGAAAAAACAAAAGCAATAAATAAACATATTGTTATTTATATATATATATATATATATATATATATATATATATATATATATATATTTATATTTTTATATATATATATATATATATATATATATATATATATATATGTATACATATACACACATCACTGTGTAAACAATAAACCTCTCACAGTGGAGCCACATGGGATATATGCAAATGACTCATTAAGGACATATAGATTCAGTTTCATAGCTTCTGAATGCCCATAACTTTTTATATTTTGTTTCTTAAGTCTCTTTAGATACATTCATCAACATTTGGAAAGCATGCAGCTGAAACAAGATATGTCCTTAAGATGTCATTTGCATTTATCCCATGGACCTTCATGAGAGGAGGTTTAATGTATTACACAATGAATAATCTAGCTTGATCAGGTTTTTCTTGAAGTTTTTACTGACTGGTTTGCCTGTATGACTTGTTTACTCTGGTTTAGATAAATAGATAGGTATAGATATATACGTGTCTACTTCACACACACACACTCACACTCATATCCCTTTTTTACAGCTATACAATATATGTATTTTATATACATTTTCTGAGGTAGCATGCATTACTTTACCTTGCTTGTTATAAATTATATTTAACTCTGTACTAAAATTTGCATGTTTTTGCATCAATGTTTTATATCTGGATGGTTTCATTAATCATGTTCGGAATCTCGAACAAAGCATTCCTGTTCTTCCTGGGCATTTTATCTTCATTTTTGGAACAGTACTATCTTTTTTAGCTCCTTTTATTTTAAAATTGTAAGATGGCACTTGTAATAGTTATTGCTACTTTTCTTTTTTCATGAGATTTCTTTCCTGAAAAGTCCTTTCCTCTTGTCCATTAGACAATAGATAGTATAGACTGGACTTTATATGTCTAAATTTCTACTTCCATACAAATATTTTGAACTCTTGACTTTTGCATTGTGGACCATTGTTACTGTGATAATTACATTAGGGCCGGTCAGTTTAATTATATTAAGGAATTTGAATAATAATCTACATATAGAAAGATATTTTTTAATGAAACTAATTTTTGCCCAGTTTGGTCCATAATAGACTTGCTACTCTACAGACCAACATTTCTTCAATTAGATTATAAGGTACTTACGTATTATCGCAACCAGATTTTCACAGTTGCGAAATGTGCATACTGGAATGAAAACGACTGCAACAAACAAAGTACGGTGTTATTTTACGTCATTACTAATAAAGGATAACCTTAGATCACATTCAGGAAGGAAAAACATTTATACAAATCTTTTTCCTGTTAGGCGTGCATTACACATGCACGCTTCAAATCTCGCATACTGTTAAAAGTTGTTCTGCACCTTTTTTTTTAAGAAAAAAAGAAAGACAACACGAAGTAATGCAGGTTTAACTGCTTGAATTATATTCTTATGCAGTTAAAAACATTTACTGAACCTTTCTGGCCATATTTCCATACATGTTTAATTTAAACAGAAAAACTAGTGACACCTTTACAAACACTTGTTGCCGATAATAAGAACGTGATTCTAATTTTTTCGAGTCCTGCCTGCCGTGTCTCACTTTGCCAGTATCCATCATCTGATGTGGGTGAGTTCGAAGGGGTAAAGCTTTCTGGACAAGTAAGGAAATGAATTAAGTGCTTGTGTACTCTGAGATTGTAAGCATTATTTGTTTTTGTGACATATTAATATACTAGGACTTTCAGGTGTGTCCAGTCTTGGTATAGTTTATTTCAGATTAGGGACAAATGCCTGTCAGACTGCCAGCTAAAATCATTCTGATGAATGGAATTAAACTTGACTACTGGCCATGAACATTCAGATGGCATATTACAGATTAATTTACCGTGCCTGTGCTTGTAATAAGGAAGGCAGGATCTGTCATGCACTGCAGCAGTGTGGAGTTCACCGGCAAAGTGAGACACGGCAGGCAGGGCTCGAAAAAATTGGCAGTTCATAGGTTGGTACTAGGCTATCGGCCCTAAGGCCTATGCAAGCCTAGCCATAACAATTCCCTGGAAATTTTTTCCCACAATATTTACTTCTCTGGGCCCCTGTCTAGCAGGGCGAGTGACATGATCCCCGGGGTGAATTTCCTATCTCCCATCCAATCATTAAGGTTCCTTTTGAACAGGACCAATGAGGTGCTCTGCTTGACATGTATGGGCAGTCTATTCCAGAGTATGGGGAGTCTCTGGGTCAGGAACCTATCCCTCCAGCACGTTTTGTTCATTGTGATGATAAGGTTTAGATCCCTGGAGTGTGTGGCTCTGAGGGATTGGTATTTCTTTAAGTGGAGCATGTCCAACAGCTCAGGGTTTGAAATGGCCTTGTATGTTAAGCAGAGATCGCCTCTGAGTAGACGATATGCCACAGAGTATAGCTGGAGTTTTTTAGACGGTCAGCATATGGCATCTGCTTTAGACCTGTGATTCTTTTAATGAGGTATTTCTGTGGCCTTTCCAGCTGTTGCAGATGTCTTGTGAGGTACATACCAAACAGGGCATTATACTCTATAATGGGTCTAATGAGGGATGAGTACAGTGGGACAATGACCTCCTTTATTCTGGATGAAAAGCCCTTACTGATGAGGTGTGCCATGTAGAAGGATTTCCTGACTGTTGTGGCGATGTGGTTATCGAAAGTGAGACCACTGTCCACTTGTGTCCCTAAGTCTCTCATCACACTTTCGATGTTTAGTGTCCTGCCACCTATGTGGTAGTTCATGAGTACATGTTTTTTTTCCAAAGGGGATGGCTATACATTTCTTGGCATTAAGCTTGAGCCCATGGCTCTGGCACCAGGCATCTGTTTCTTTAAGGCCCTTTTGTAGAATATCCACATCATTTGGGGATTCAATAATGGCTCCCAGTTTGCACTTTGTTAGCCAGAGTCCCTTAGTGTTGGCCTGTACTTCAGAGAAGTAGATGCCAAACAAGAGTGGTCCCAGAACTGAACCCTGAGGTACTCCACTTGTCACTTGTCTGGAGCTGGATTTGGAGTCAGCTACTTTTACAGTCTGGGTTCTGTCAGTAAGCCAGTTGGCAACCCATTGAGTGACGTAGGGATTTATGCCCAGCTTAGTAAGTTTATCTATGATTCCAGAGGGGGGAATGGTATCGAAGGCCTTGGCGAGGTCCAGATAGGCTGTGTGGACCTCCTTACCCTCGTCCACAGCTCTGGAGACTGACTTGAAGAAGTCAATCAGATTCAGGAGACACGATCGTCCCTTCACAAACCCAAACTGGGTGGGGTCCAGTGTCTGGAAGTTGCCAATGTCTTTGTTTATAAGTTCCATGATAATGTGTTCCATGCCTTGCAGATCAGGCTTGTCAGACTGATGGGACAGTAGTTCCTGGGATCCAAGGTGGATCCTCCCTTGTGGAGCAGGATAACTGTAGCTGTGCGCCACTCAGTGGGCACGAAGCCAGAGGTGAGGCTATGATTAAACATGACACTTAGGTGGGGTGCCAGTTCATTTTGTAGTTCATGTAGTACACAGCCTAGGATGTCATCTGGTCCCATGGATGCTGTATTCTTAGTTTGGAGAGTGCTGTTTCTACCTGTGTGGCTGTGATTATCAGAATTTGGCAATCTTTTGGTATTGAGATGGGCCCTTTAGGGGGTGAGAGGGGAGTGAAGTTGGCACTAAATCGATCTGCCAGGATATTGGCAATAACCTTGGGATCAGTATATTTAATGCCATTCTGTTGTAGTTCAGAGCAGATCTGAGCATTGCCATTTAGATTCTTGACATAACTATAGAATGCCTTGTGGTTGTCTTTGGAATCTTTATCAATTTTATTTTTGTAACTAGCTTTTGAGGATTTTATGAGAGATCTCAGCTTCTTACTGAGGCTGGTGAGGGAGTTTTTTGCATCCTGGGATTTTCCTCTTTTCTGCAACAGTTTCTTCCTTCTGTTGTATAGTTTGTTTATAGCAGGGGACCACCAGATTGGCTTCCTTTTTTTGGAGAAGAGCATCTTGGTTCTATTTGGGATGGCACAATTCATGCACGAGTGGATGTGCTCATACAGTGCCTTAGTGTAGGATTCTGCAGTCAAACTTCCATATCCCGTCTGCGTGGGTGTTGTGAAGTTTGTCACTTCTGACTTCAGTAGCATGAAGTTGGCTTTGGAGAAGTTTTTTAAGGAGGTTGCCTTACTGGGGGGTGGGATGTGGATGTCAAGGGTGATTTGCTTATGGTCAGACCTGACCAATGAGGGGGTGACCACTGGTGTGGAGCATCTATCTCCCATGTTGGTAATGACCAGGTCAAGGATATTGGAGCCCCTGGTGGGACAATGGATTAGTTGATCCAGAACATTGGAATTTATAAATTCCAAGAACCGTTGGGAAAAGGAGTTGGTACCCGAGTAGTTTTCCCAATTAATGGCAGGGTAGTTGAAATCACCTAGTATTAGGGTGTTTGGTTGTATCTTAATATTTTCCAGTATGTTTAGGAAGGTGTAGTGAGAATCTTGGGGTATGGTGGGGGATCTGTAGCAAGCTACAATTTGGATTGCAGTCTTACCTAGTGTTAGTTGCACCTGGAGAATTTCAGATGCATTGTGTTGGCAACTAGCCTGGAGGTGTGAATATCCTTGGTGAATATGGACACTCCTCCGCCTTTAGTGTTTTGGTCTTGGTTTTGTGGTCGAAAAGTGTGGTAAGAATTGTAGCCTGGTATTGCAGGGGTGCTCTTTGGAGCCTTGAACCAGGTCTCAGTCACTGCACAGATACTGATGTTCTCCATTTTTAGGAGTGTCTCAAGAGAGTACATTTTGAGGTTTAGACTTCTGGCATTGAGTAGCATTATCTTCAGATTTTGCATGCTTGTATCTGTTACGGTGGTGGTTTTATCCTTTGAACCTTGCCTAAAAAAGGCACTATAGGGGTGGCAAGAGCTTTAGCCAGTAACCTGAATCCCAGGGGTGACAGATGCAGATCATCTCTGGCAAAGCATCATGGTTTGTCGATCATGTCTTCCCAGGCAGACAAATACTGGATCCCCTTTGAATGACACCAGAAGCTTAGCCAATTGTTGAAGTCAATCATTTTGTCCTTATACTGTGGTATCATTCTGGGCGAAGGCAAGATGCTACTCAGGGCTAGGGTCATACCTGCCTGGGTCACATGATCCAAGAGCTCTTCCATGTCTCTTTTCATGTAGTCCAGGGAGGTACATCTCAAGTCATTTACTCCAGCATGAACAATGACAGAGTTGTATTTGTACTTGTTCTGGAGTGACTTGAGTGCATGCGTTATGTGGCGGATCCTGGCACCCGACAGGCAGCTGACTGTAATTTTCTCCTTGTTCAGCCTGGTGGGTGGGGCATCAGTGTGCCTGACTATAGAGTCACCTATGACTAAAGTGTTGGGTACATTGTCTTGCCTTAGGGGCTGTTGTTGGGTGGCACACTGGTGTTGTGAGCTATGTGTCACTTTGGTTGTGACTGGTGTTTGTTTGCGTTTCAGCTTCGGAGGTCCTTGTTGCTTGGGCAGGTTAATGTTAAGGGCCTCCGCATATGTGGGTTTAGTGTTGCTATGTGTGGGAGTTGATGGTGTGGGTTTTGAAGGGCTATGAGTTGCTAGATATGTAATGCAGGTGTTAGCCTTCTCCTCTTGACTGTCTAGCACAGTCTTGACCGGAGAGAGCTTTGCTTCCAGTCTGGCTATGTAAGTGCATCTCTCGCAGGTTGTAGTGTGGGTGGTAGGAGGAAAGGATTGTCTGTATACATGAGGCAGTTGTCGCATTGCCCCAGTATGCCCAGATTCACCAGGTGGACCGGAGAAACCACCGGAAGCTGACCCTTGGACATGCCTGTTTAGGTGCTTTTTTGTAAGGTTTAAGAGCTGTTTTCCCTTACCTTTGCAAGGTACTTTGCAATTGTAGGCTGTTTTGTGCCTATGATTAATTTCTCCTTATTGACAAGGAGAGCAGAGTGCTTGTATCAGTTTCAGGATTCCTAGTGCTTTACAGCAGGTTCTAGAGCAAGTGCTAATCACAGGGGTTCAGATTTTAGTGCTACTACTGAGAAACCAGCTAGTTTTAAGGGAAAATTTGAAGAGCAGACTTTCTGGCACCTGGAATAGTTTAACTGTAGCCTCGTAGTGCTGCACGATGTGAAAAATTTGCAAACACATGCGTTTTTAAGCCAGAAAGTTGATAGGGACAGAAATCAGCCCAAAAAGGCCAACAAAATTACAACTTCAGAGCTGGAAACCACTCCTCCAGCGCCAGACAGGCAGCACAATGCTCACCAGTCCCACTGGTAGGCAGTAGGACTTTCCTCTGCCACAGCAAGGTCTGGATAGCTCTGAGCACAGAAAATAAAGTCCTGAGACAAGCAAGGCCTGGGATATGGACTAGCTAGAAAAGGTGGGAAACGAGCAAACAAGATAGTATATATTTTTTTTTTGTTGTTGAAACAGGCTAAACAATGCAATAATACAGTAAATAAACACAGAAAAGTCTAACACACTTGAGTGTGTAGTCCTAAACAGTAAATGCAATTAAAACTCTACAAAATTAGCAATTTAAAATTTTTTAAATGAAGCAAGGCAAGTGCACAACTGAAAAACGATTTAAGTGGCAGTAATACAGCAGAATAAGTAGCTAGTCTACATATACAGAGAAGTCTGTATATACAGAAAAGCAGCTAAAACACACAAATACTTCAGATGCAGTGCAACCTCGAGCACTTGGGTTGTAGCAATATTAAGGCAATTACAGTTATAATAAATGCTCTAAAATATACTCTATATTTCCAAAATGTTTGAGAAGCACAGTCAGAACATAAGGTAATTCAGGCAAATTTTTTTTTTTTTTTTTTTTGAAAGGGAAAAGGAGAAACAGAAGGCCTTATCAAATATTCTCTCTGTATTAGGTAGAATGAGCTAATGACTCTAGACTGGGAGGAGTGTCCCAGATCAGATTTACAGTAGGGGCGGGCAACTGTAAAGCCACCTAAGTATAACACAAGACACCAACAGGGAGGGTGAGTGGGAACACTAAAGCTATTAGCCTACAAAGCACTAAGCAAATTGGAAAAAGAAAAGTAAATGCAAGATACTGAATGTTTTTAGTGTTTTTTTTTTTGGGGGGGTCTCTTTAATAACTTTTTTGTCTTTCTCCTTTTCATGAATGCTAAAGGAGTTAAAAACATCTAATATTTAGATTTTTTGTGCATCATTAGGTTGGTGTTATGCTTCAAGATATACTCTTAGTGCATTAATATAATGTATAGGTCAATTGCTTTACTATATTCATGTCTCATGACTGAATCATAACACAATCAGAACTTCATGATAATCCTTTGTTGTCAACTTCAGCTAATTTGAAATTGTTTTTTTTTTCTTTTTATCACAGTGTGTGAACACCTAGCTTAATAACTTGCTAGTGTTATGAAAATTGTAACATCAACTTCTATTGTACTGTATATCATTTCTGATTTTAAATTATGAAAAAAATTTAATGAAAAGATATTTGAGAAAAAAAATCTAATGTGCCTTTTCCAAAACATGAAGAAATATGACAATGGGGATGAGTTGCTAAATTTCTTTCTTTACTCTGCATCTAAAAAGAAGTGCACCCTATAGCATGCTCTTTCTGGGCCTAGGTTTTAGCATTTTAAAGTTATGCTCTTTCATTTCCTGCAGATGGCATCTACATCCTTGGAGTGTAGTAAAATCTGACGCATTCTTCTGACAAAAGGAGAAATATGGCTAAATATAATCAGTACTACATCCCCACCCTCATGGATGACATTGACAAGGACTCAGGTTTTTAAAACTGTGTGGGATATGACATAAATTGCCCCTCCCCCAGGATACACACAACAGGTGCATCTGCTATATTGGACCCAAGCACCTCTCTACTAATTGTTGGGCCTGTTCAGTCTTTGAGTCAAGGGTGTTGGCTGACTGCCTGGCTCAATTGGTCATGAAAAGTTTACTAGCAGCTGCTTCAGCAGTTCTGCTATAGTGTCTTTATTGCATTTTCCAAAATCAGTAGAAAAAAAGGAGAGAGTCAGAGGGAGAATGACATTAATAGGAAGAACAAAAAAAATGAAGAAAGAGAAAAGTTGAACTTCAAAGAAAAGGAAAAAAGAAAAAAAAAACAAAAGAAAGAAAAAGCTTTTCAGTTTCACCCTTAGAGGGCCAACCAGAAGTGAAGTCCCAAAGGTCTTCACTGAGTCTGGCTGTTTCAGAGAGGTTGGAACCAGATCCTCTTTGGCTCCAATCTCCCACCTTATCAGTATGAGACTTCAATCAGATTTCAGTTGTTGGACGGACATTCTAAGCCCCTTTCTTTCAACTTCTCTGGTTTCAGGTTGGATGTGTTCCCCTTTTGTGGCAATTAAGCCCAAATTGGAATTTTCTCCAGTGCCATCTCTACTTCAGATCCAAATCTCACCTTTTTGAATCTCTACTCTTCAGATCCAGGATCCAGCAAGCCCAGTTCATTGAATTCATATAAGCCTGCTAGATCTACCAAAAGTGTTAAGGACACTAATCGTGACCAGCTCATGAGAACCTTTTTGAACGCTCAGATGTTCCTAGGAATTATTCCCCATCCCCCTTTCAGGAGGTTGAGGCCCCCATTATTTTGGCTTCAACCATATCTGCTCTTCCACTGGGCCATTTTCTGCCATCAGTGCCCTTGGTTTCAAATACTTTCCATCCTACATGCAAGTCATTGTTGACATTCTGGCCACTGTCAGCTCCAACTCATTCCTTTATGTACTCACCTCCAGTTTCTTTGGATCTGAGTGCCCTCTGGTACACTGGACCAGGGCTCAGATTTCACCTGGAGGTTTTCAGAGCTACCTCTGCCACTTGCTGCTGCTGCCTTTTTGATCATTCCCAGTCATGATGTTGAGTCTGATAGGACTGGTGGCTGGCACACAGATTTCTCTAATCTGAGGCCACTACCAGCTAGCTCTTCAACTTCAGCATCAGCACTCAGTGTCATAGAGTGGATTCTATCTCATTCAAAAAAGAGTTCTTCAGCTAAGCTGTTTGATCCATCTGCTACTCTCCTGTCAGCCCAGGTTTCTCATGAGCTGGTCCAGGGACAGCCTGTGCCATCAAGTCTTGATCAGCCTCATTTCAGGGGCTCCACAGTTGTTTCTTTGTCCTCTTCGATTTCCCCTGGGAGGTTCCTAAGGACAGTCAGTGCAAGAGGAAGCACTTATAGCCCCCTGAGGAATCTCTCACCAAGGCCTCAGCCCTCAATAAAGTAGAAGGTTCTGCAAATCCCCTCATGATAATGCCTCTTTTGATGACTTGGAGCTTATGACACAATTGGGGGGGGGGGTTGGACCTCTGAATCCTCTTCTCTAGAGGAGTCAGTCTTCGTTCAGGCCTTTGGCATGGACCCATTCACTTCCTGGGTAGTTCCTCCCAGATGCTCTTTCAGACCTGATATCCAGGAGGGCTTGGAGAGAACCAAAAGTGGTGGAATTGATATCATGTAAAGCATAAAAAGTTTTAGTCCCCCCACAAGGACAGACTTATCTGCAGTAAAGATCCTTCTGTGAAAGGAATAATGGAATTGTTGCTGCAGTCACAAAAAATAATTTTTTGGAAGAAAGATCTTTGGTCCATTCTCCAAACAGAGAGTACAGGATGTTGGACTATTTTGGCAAGAGCACCTATCGCTCAGCCATGTTTCTTGTTCATGCACTGAATTACTTAGAAGACTTAACTAGGCTTCAACAGAGTGTTGTTTCTGAAGCCAATAAGCTGGTGACTACTCGGCCTTTATGGACTTTCACAAAGCTGTAGAGACTCAGCTGTCTACCATGCAGTCAATATCCTAAGTCTCCGTGCACCTTACATCCAATGGAGTGGATAGTATCACATGGGCTGCAGACATCTATATTGCTACCCACTAGCATGCCTGGATGTGCCTTTGCAATTTTGTTGATTGCTTCAAGGTATATTTTTAAATGCATCCTTTGATGTTACCACACTTTTTGGATCTAAAGTGAAAAAAAAAAGCTGACAAGGTGTGAACAAGAGTGGGTGAGGTATATTTTTTTCTACACCTCAAAGAACCTTCTTTAGGAATCAAAGAGGGGAAAAAAGATGTTATTCTGGAAATCACAGTTCTTCTTCCATGATGCTGTTAGCAATAATGCCTCCCAAGGCAGTGAGAGTGATGTTAATGGGCACCACCGAAAGAGCAAGAGTGATGCACAATTCCAGGGCTTCAGAGGTACTTTTTCCAGGTAGGTCCATCCAGGTCTCCTGATAAATTGCCCAGCTTTTGCATTCTAGAGGTAGCTGGGGGCACTTGACTCTACAATAACAAGCCTGGGAGAGCATCACAGCAGATGCCTCATTTAAGAGCCATTTTCAGTGGTTAGTCTATCCCATTCCACACATTTCCAAGATTAAAACAAAACCACCTCCCAGACCTTCCACCCCTTAAGTGTAAGGAAGCAGCATTACAAAATCCAACAGCTGCTAACAAGCCAAATAATCCAAAAGGTATCACCAGGTTAACTAGGATCTGGGGTCTAGTCAAGGTTCTTTTTGGTGCCAAAGAAAACAGGGTAGCTCAAGCTCATCTTGGAACTAAGGAAGTTAAGCCTGCTTTTCAAACAAGCCAAATCCTGGATAATAACAGTTCAGTTCATCTCGCATCTTCTGAGAAAGGATGATTAGATGTGCTCCGTGGACCTCAAAGACACTACTAAAACATAAAGATTGAGAGGTGTTCCAGAAGGATCTTGGAGTTCAGGATAGGAGACAGTCATTACCAGTTTCAAACACTGCATTCAGGGTCCCCCCCCCCACACCTCCACCCTGGTGTTCACCAATGTTTATCAAGTCTGGCTCAAGCTGTAGGGTTTCTGGGTCTTCCTATACCTGGACAACTGACTCCTTATGACAATGTCAGGATGGTCATTTATTCAAGCAAGGGGCTACCTCCTTCAACTATGTCTGTCCTTGGGTATTATGGTCAACCTGGAGAAGTCCAAGCTGAAAACAGATCAGTGTCTATAATTTATGAGGTGCCATCTTGGCTCAGTCAACCAAACAGCAAAAATTCCCCCTTCAAGGGTGTCAGTTCTTCAAACACTTGCCAATCAGATCTTTCAGCTACCAAGACCTCATACTCTTCTCATTCAGCACCCTCTCAGACATATGGCAACTGCCATCTGTCTTGTTCCTCTGGCAAGGTACCACT
Source organism: Protopterus annectens (assembly GCF_019279795.1). NCBI lineage: Eukaryota > Metazoa > Chordata > Ceratodontiformes > Protopteridae > Protopterus > Protopterus annectens. Next base: position 1,584,740,771 of record NC_056737.1, on the reverse strand, counting down.
TGAGAATTCTTCAATGGACTTGCCATCCAGTGGTCCAACTACACCTATCCAATGTCATATCCCATCTGTCTCCCCATGACCTTGACGCAGCAACACATTCACTGGTGGATTTCCTCTAATCAAGTTTCCATAGGCCATCCATTTATTTTCATTGTACTAAAGGCCACAGTAGCCATGAATGATTCTATCCTGGGGTGGGGGGGGGGCATTGCAAGGGAAAGATAGTCAAGATTACTGATCTCAGTCAGAGACTGACTTCCACATCAACATGTTAGAATTGAAAGCAGTTCTTCTAGCATAGCAGGCATTCCAGAATGATGTCTCTAAGGGTTTGACTATGGTTCAGTATGACAACATTACTGTAATGCAGTACTTGAATAAGCAGTGGGGAAGCTATTCTTACCCATTCTGTCAAGAGGTCATGAGGGTGTGGTTTTTGGGCAATGTCCTCACAATGACTTTTGATAGCAATGTATATCCATAGGAAATCCAAGAGGACTATTTGAGCAGGAGCAGCTTGATGCCTCATGAATGGCCATTCAATCCAGCAGTGTAGGCCCAAGTCTTCCACCAGTGGGGGCAACCGTGCTGTGATCTTTTTGTAACTCTCTTCAACACTAAATGCAGCAACTTCTTTGCTCTGATCCCCTGAGGAACACTCACCAAGGGACACTCTTCTGCATGTTTGGCTTCCCAATCTCCTGCATGCTTATCCTTCAACACCTTTGATAATCAAATTCCTTCAGAAAGCAGCCATAGCAGAGCATCAGTGATAATTATAGCCTCCTTCTGGCCCAGACAGGTTGGGTTTCCCTTCCTGTAGCCTGTTTTACTTCGCCCACCCTGGGTTCTGGACACACTTCCAGATCTAATCTCTCATTCCTTGGGTCAGCCTCACCCAAACATGGAATCCCTTAAGTTGACCATCTGGTTACTCTTCTTCCAATAATACACAAAAATCCCAACCTGTCTAAACAAATACTATATTTTCCTCTGAAAAGCCATCTACGAGGAAAGTCTATGCTACCAAATGGAAATTTTGTTCTATTTTAGGCTTTTTCCAAGAGTATAGATCCCTTTTCCACCCCAATCCAGCCCAGTTTGGATTTTATGGCTGGTCTCTTCCAATCTGGACACAGATATTCTACTATTAAAATTCAATTGGTATCTATTTCCACTTTCCAAATAGAGTAGAGTTACACCACCATTGCACCCTTGAAGTTATCTAAGGCTTTTCTAAAAGGAACCTTTCTGCTTGGATCTCCCATAAGAGATCCATCCCTCCTTGGGATATCCCTTTTCTTCTTCAGGTCCTGACAATACCCCCATTTGAACTAGTGACTGCAGTAGAACTAATATTTTTTATTATGGAAAACTATCTTTCTCAGAGTGATTATCTCATTCAGGAGATCCTGCTGTCCTCCTTATTTTATTTTCTTAAAGTGATCTTCAAGTTCTCTTTAACCCAGTGCAATGAATTACACATTTTCTATCCTAACTTCAGTAACAAAGGAGAATAAGTGTTTCACTGTCTTGATGTTCACTGCCAATTAAGATTTTATTTGGATAGAACAAAACATTTTAGAAAATCTAATCAGCTTTTTGTGTTTTTAAGGCAAAATTTGGTCAACCAGTTTCAAAAATTACCTTGTCCAGATGGCTCTCCAATTTTATCTTTTATGTATTCTTCTAACAGTATTTCCTTAACTTTTAAACCTAAGTGCCATTTCATCAGAGCAGTACCTACTTCCAAATTTGGGGGGTTGCCTTAGTTCTGGGATGATATTTGTGCAGCAATCTCATGGACTTCTACTTACACATTTCTTACTGCCTACAAGCTATATATCCAGTCTCATTCCGATCAGCCATCAGTTCCACCATACTGCATAATGTTCTGTCTTAGGACCACCCAGATATATAGCTGAGGACTCTGTCCCAAAGGTTGAGGAGGATGGAAAAGACAACATTGAATATGAAAATTATGTACTTTAATGCTATATCCATCTCAGCCAAACCCCCCATCATCTTTCCATGTAGTCATCAATTTCAGGAATACTAACAAGTCAGCCCAAGGCCCGGTCTCAGAACCATCTTGATTTCTTATGGGGTAATCCTGTTCTTTTTTCATTGTATTTTGATATAAAGTTTCCTTTCTATGGTGGCTTGAATATTTATTTAGGGCAATCACAATCTGAGGAGCTTTAGGTAAGCAGGGTATTATGGGAGAGGAGGTGGAGCCTCACTACTAGAAAATTTGTAGGTTGCTGGCTGTTAGATCTGATTGGATACATTTACTCAAAGGTTGAGACGGATGAAAGAAGACAACACAGATAACACAGATGTAGGATTATGGTAAGCACATAACTTTCATATTCCTTGCCTCAATGAGGACAGTAACTATTGTGAGAACATAAGAATTAGTTGACTGTTGTTTTGCCAATTGACTGCAGCACAAGAAAAATTCTGCTGAAAGCCCCTTTCAGTAGATGGTAACTGTTGTCCTTTTCCCATTGTTGTGAGACCTTGGAGTTGTTAAATATAAATTAGGGAGTGTTGGGGTCATCTCCAACATGGGGAGGGAAGAAGGCTTGCCACCCTACAAAACAGTCTTTGTTGCTATTCTCTGAAAGTGGCTTTCAATGAATATTTTATCAGTGTTGTCTGTTGGATAAATATCATTCCATAAATTATTATGAATCCTACAAAGATGGGGACAGTCTGAGTACTTTCCTATGATCGTAAACCACAATGACAAGGAAACAGGAGGTCCTGGGATACAATGTGGGGTCACATCTGTGATTATAGCACTGTCTCAGTAATACTCTTTATAAAAGATATGAAACTGGAAAGAAATTCAAAGCCTCTTAATATTGGTGGAAAGACCACAGATCTCATGAATGACTAGACAACCTAGTATTTTTGATTTTTGGCCTTTGTCCCTCATTATGTTTGGTTTTATCGCTGATTCCTAAGCAAAGAGTTTGAGATATGCAACATGATATATCAGTGGACCTCTATAAGTTCTAAACAAGAATTAACTTACCTTGTATGTCCAATACCCAACCTGTAATAGACAGAATACAGATGGGGAAAAAAAGCCTTGACCTACTCAGTGTAAACACAACTGATCTCGGCCCAGGAAAAATCAGGGAATTCCATACAAAAAATGAAGGTATCCACTGTGACGGTATCTTAGGATATAATGCTTGATCTTCTTATCCTTATCAACAAAATACTGTGTAGCATTCCCATTTCCCACATTGAGTGTCGCATTGATCATTGAAATTGCTACAGTGTTTACACAGAGAGAGAGAGATAGACACAAAGTCATCAAATACCAGGATTTGCAGGCAGAAATGAGAGCAGTGTGGAAGAAGGATACCCAGACAGTTCCATTAGTGGTAGGAGCAACCAGTGTCAAAAAAGTATTGCAGAAGGAGTCAATTCTGGGCACATTGTGTGCTGAGAATATCACTTTTGGCTAACATCAAAGACTGAAGCAATACTAATTTCCTGAACTTTAATTATACCCTAACTTAGGAATGGGGTCCATTCATGCCATCGTATTAAAAACCCAAAAGACTTGGAGAATTGAAACCAAGAGTCCTTATGGACAGTAAGGAAGGCTGAGCTGCACAGCCTACAAACAATTCGGGAGAGTATAAAGAGATAATTAGATGTAGTAGAACTCGGACTGGACTGCCTTCCGTCATAAGAACTATATATGATATATCAGTTAACACAGAGATAACCAAACTATGTTTGCTCTCATGCAGACATGTTATTCACTATCAGTATTCCGTTCAATTGTTGTGCAAGTCTGCATAACTCACAAACCATATGCTTAAATCGGGACCAACAAGAGATCACAGGGTTTAGGTGCGCATGCT